>NW_025918633.1:0-19300 GCF_019202785.1 Penaeus chinensis
CTGTACTCAATTCTGTAGTTTCTTCAATTACTGAAATGTTAATATTTTTTCCTGAGTCATGGATAAAAATATCAATATTTTCTTCTGATATATTTTTTCCTGATGAGTTATTATTATTATTATTATTATTATTATTATTATTATTATTATGATTTGAAAATTTAGTATCATCTTTATAATGAAGACACTGATTATGGTACCCAGATATGTTCTGAAAGATATATTCTCTAGTCTCAAGACTCAATGGGGTACACTTTTCCTGGCTAGCATACCAACCACAGTATGGATCTCTCAGACCAATACACGACTGGCAAGATTTGGCTCGAAAACAACGATGAAGATCAATTGATTTAATTTCATCATAGGTTATTATAATCAATTTTTTTCCTCTACCTCTCTTTTTTATAAGGTGTAAATTTGTTATAGTCTTTGGTCGTGAAAAGATTCGAATTTCTTCAATAATAATTGGGTCTACAAGATGTATATTTTCATACGACAAAACATTTACGAGTTTTATTATGGATAAAGTTGTTCCTAAAAAGATGACATCAACTATTCGTCCATCCTGAAGTTTAATTTGAGGGTCAACAGCGATCTTAGTAAAACGATATCGAAGAGTATTAATAAATGGACGACCAAAGAACCCAGGGACAGCTGTATTCATGAGAGTGTGTGATTGCATAAAGGCTATAAATTCGTCAGGAAAACTTTGATTATTAGGAGCACAACTACCAGGTCGTATTTTAGGTATCTTATTCAGAGGCATGGTAAGCCAATTAGAATTTTTTGTTTCCTGTTCCTTAAAATCACCATCGAAAGTATCTTGAATGGAACGGATAGAAAAAGCACACACAGCGGACCCTGGAATAGAGTTTGGTGGCGTTGTAAATACAGCATAGACAATATCATGAATCTGTCCTCCGTATACACCAGTGATGATATTGGTGACGGACTGGATTTCATCAAAATAGAAAGGAAATTCTCCGGGAACAGAACAATTGAGTCTGCTCTTCAAGAAGGATGTCCATTTGGTCTGAGATTTTTTATCACCTTGATCATTCTTACATACACGAGCGACTCTCGAATAAACTTTTTTACCACAATTCATAAATTCTATGGCTGTTTCACGGAAGAAAAAATATACAAATTCACCATAACCGAAAGACTGTACAAAGTTGGGGGCGTTAAGTTGTTCATATGTAGCAGCTTGTGTCGTAAGTCGATTCTTGGAGATGATATGAGTTGTTCCCTGGAAATTTGCTACTGTCCCAGAATATAATTCACCATCAACATAGACATGTGTAGAATTTTGTCTGGGATCGAACGGACATTGCCCAACGCCTTTATATGTCTCGGTAAAAATAAAGGTACCAGCAGTCTCTTGAATATAATATCGACATAGAGGATTATATGCATTTGTACCACAAACTAGATATTGGTTCTTGTCTATTTTTATCAAGACCCGCATATAATTTTGGCAAAACTCTTTATTTTTTTCCCTTTAAAAAACATGTGTGAATATCCGTCTCGGTAGGATACCAAATTATTCTTTGACTTATATTTTCCTTTATATTCCTAATCGAAAGATTATATACAATGTTTCTTCCTCCAATAAGTAAAGCTTGACCATCTCTCCCTAATAGTTTAAAGTAATCTGTAGTGGTACTATTATCCCCTGAAAAGGTTTGTATTTTTAGCCCTTTTAACAAAACAATATTATTGGTGCTAGCCATATTATACAAATCATTAGCAGTACAGGTTGCAACAACAGCACAGGTTGCAATAAAAAATAAAGTCGTACCGAAAAAGTGGAATATCGGCATGTTTAAGACTTTAGAGATTCTTATTAGAAAATTATATGATATATAAAACTATATATCTGTGTTTGTAATATATAATATATATATATTATATTTTTATACAATTATATGCTTTGTTATCATCAACTCCCCGGCCTCATTCTTGAAATATTTTATCCTAATAAAGAAAGGATATTTTTTTCACACCTATACCTTATTATAAAGTATATTATATTTCAATTTAAGGTAATTTCTTATAAAATGAACTGATAACTAATAATATAATTTTATTTTTATAAACACAATTGACAATTTTATAAAAGTTCATATATTTTACAACTGATAAATTAAATACATATATGAGATGGACAGAGAGATGGGAAGGGGGGAGAGGAGAAAGAGGAGGAGGAGGAGGACATGTTTAGAGAAATAGGTTTATTGAGGGAGTGGAGAGGTTCATCAAAAACCACGTTTATAAAATATTTAGAGGAACAGGTTTATTGAGGGAAGGGAGAGGTTAATCATGACCACCTCCTTTATGAATATATATATATATATATATATATATATATATAGATATTTATATATATACCAACTTGAATAAAAATTCTAACGATTATTTATTTTATAGATGGTATCATTATATCCATAGATGGTTTAATAATAGTTTTTTAGTGGAATCGTGGTGGTGGTGGTGGTGGTTGTTGCAGTGGTTCTAGTAGTAATATTGTCAAGTAGATTATTAAGACGATTTACATTTTGATGATTTCCACCGTTATCTTTGGCAGTCATAATAGCAGAGTTGTCGTCGTCACATGAATCTATTGTTGTATTTTGAAAATTATTTGGACTTGTGTTTTTGAACGGGGAAAAGGATAATGTTTGTGTCATGTATTGGAAATTTATATCATCATTTCTATCGCTATCATTATTAATATTGTCATAATTTGAAGAAGAAAAATTAGTAACATCATATCCATCAAATATATTGGGTGCATCTTGCACCATAATGTCTCGATTTGCGTTTTCAAGCGAGGTATATGAAAGCGAGTGAGGGGACATGTAAGGTAGATAATTATCACCATGCCTATTTGATGCTTGCCTGAGCGTAATTGTATCGCTTTCTTCACCTTCATGTGTAACTGTATCACTTTCTTCAGTCTCAATCATATTTTCGAGTGCATTTGTAAGAATGTCGAAAGAAGAAACGACTGTTGGTGACAACGTTCTCCGATGATGATTTTCTATATTTTGAGAGTCTATTCTAACGTTATTGACTTGTATTTCTTCTTCATCATCATCATCATCATCATCATTGTCATCATCATTATTATCATCATCATCATCATCATCATCATCATTACTATTGTTATCATCCTCTTCCGGATGAATTGGAAAATATGGTTCCCTATAAAAACCCATTGGTCTCATTTTATTTGACTCATCTTCAATATCTTTTTTTGATAATCTAGAAGCCAATAATTCTTTTTTGATTATGATCCTTTTAAGTAACCAAAAAAAGTCTTTGGGTTGTCTCATATTTACGAGTGAGTGGTAGTCTTTTTCGTTTTCGTTATTTTCTGATACCCATCCGTCTCCTCTGGCTATGGGTTTAAACACTTGTTCGTTCCAGTCTTGCATTGACACATTATCTTTCTTACGACAAAAATCTCTGAGTCTCAGTAGAGTATTTTGTGAAGCTTTGTCGATAAATATTTCTGTTGCTTTATCGGGATTGAAAGATGTGAATAATGTTTTAAGCGATCGACAAAAAAAATGATGACATGTTTGTTTTTTATAATTTTTACCAGATATACATGTTAATTTTGATATACAAGGGGGCACAATCATATCGCGCATGTCTCCTGGTGCATTTCCAGCTTCTCTATAATTAAATTCGTCCTGTTTCATAACGGTGCCTCTTCTAATAGCCTTTCTCGCGCCTTTTCTTTGATCTATCAACGAAGCCAAATCAACTGTAATAAGGCCTATTATTGTCATATTTATATATTTGTTTATATTCCATAAAACAATCATACGTTCCAATGGGTCACTTGCACCTTCTATTGCTCTAAAAAGCGGATTTAGTTGTAAAGCTTCTAATAAATGTTCATTATGTAGATGTTTCTCCATTGAAATCATATTTGCATTTTTCCTCGAGATAGGTGAATCCATGATAAGTTCTAAAAATCGTTCTTGAACCTCTTTTCGATTATTAAAATCAAGAGACGCTCTCTCACCACCTTCCCTATGTTCCTCATAATTATTACTAGTGTTACCCGGTATTGTGTTTTTTTTTTGAAAATTCTCGCACATTTGCATGAATAGAAGTGATAATTGTTCCCTTTTTTATACCGAAGCATTCCTCGATTAAATTTAATATAACTTGCAATGTGATGAATGGCATGTTATTATTATCAATATCTTTTTTCTTTGGTTTCTTTAATATAGTTTGAATCTTCTCACAGTTTATATCTTCTTGTTCACTAGATAACGTGATATAATCTAAATTATCATCTTGATTCCTATTTCTCTGTCCTTGTTCATTAGACATTATTCCTTTGGTTGAATTATTAATATTTTTATTTTTCTTTCTTTGAATTATACTGTCATTCTCGTTCCAGTGAGAACATCCTTCTCCTGGACTGTAGTCAGCAAAACTCGGATTTTGATTTTTCGTTCTTTGTATTATCCTATCACTCTCATTCCAGTGAGAACATCCTTCTCCTGGACTGTAGTCGACAGAATTTGTAATATTGGTATCTGTCTCTCTCATTATTATATCATCGTTATTATCATCATCATCATCATCATTATTATTATTATTATTATTATTATTAGTAGTAGTAGTAGTAGTAGTAGTATTAATAATATTATTAATAATATTATTAGTATTAGTATTAGTATTATTATTATTGTCATCATCATCACTACTAATATCATAAATAGGGTTATGATTATCGTTTAATAACTTTTGTTTTTTTATGGGTGTCTGTTTCTTATTGGTTTTATTTTTTTTCCGACTATCATTATTTTTCTTTTTAGATGTTTTCCTATCGGTAATCTTCTTTTTTTCTTTTGGTTGTTCCATTATTCTAGATTTTAATATAGACATACCGTATTTCTGTAAAAAATCCATTTGTTCCATTTTTGATGATAAATCACTCAACATATTGGCGACGTCCGTAACAAGTGGAACAGATAATGTAGATGACACGAACCCTTCCGGGTCATTCTGATCAAATTGGGAAAAATGTCGAGCTGTACCAATTGGATTAGTACAAATCGTTGACCGATTGAGAATATTTGACAAAGTAAAATACCCTGCTTGTTTTTTATTTAATTTCAAATTAACAGCTGCATGAACTACTGTCTGGGATAAATTACCGTTCGTTAAAAGAACAGCAGTTAAAATCGGTACAAATAATTTAAAAATCAATATACGATGTGCATGATAGCCTATGAAATGAAGAATATTAAATTGAATTTGTTGAAGTATACTATATAATAAAATCCATTCCTGTTTGATAGCCATCACCAAAAGAAATTCCTCAACTTCTTCTTTTATAGCAAGAGGTGATACTGTTATATTATTTAATATTTCTATATGAGAAAAGTGTAGTACAGTAGATACAAATTCAACGACAGCGTTTTTTTTATCAGCATGAATATGATTTGATGACCTGATGATGTGCTTAAGTCGTTCCATCGGATCATTCGTATCCCCGGATTGAAGCTTATAGCCACTTTTAGTTATAGTCTGTCTCCATATATTAGTCCAATTTACATTGTTTGTTATAACATCATTTTCTAAATTATCATTTTTATGGTATTTATATTGTATAACAGCTTGTAATAATGGGAAAAAGTTTGATATTCTTCCACCACATATAATATCAGAGAGTATAATACTTTCTCTGGAAAAACAATCTCCCGTGAATGCCAGAGAAAAGTCATGTTCGTTCATGGGTGAAGCTTTGGTTATATTTATATCAAAAGATACATGAGACATGGCAAAGGGATTGTGATGCATCATTCCTCCTCTTTCGGTTGCATCCTCAATGAAATAAAAATAGCGCCAAAAACGAAGTCTTCTTATATCGTCCTCTGTTATATTCATATCTTTATTAACAAGTTGTTTTTTAACTAGTCGTATATTTCTACTATAATTCGCTTCAGATGCTTCTAACGGTCTCTTCATAAGAATTTCTCCCATTCGTCTTGAACTTTTGATGCAACAAAGCCAATTAACCGTACTTGCACCTATAGGAAAAATAACATTCTGAGGTATACCCCCTCTATATTTAAAAGATACCAGTTCGCCTATTCCTGGCAAAGGGTCATTTGAAAAATAATTTTTATTAAACAAATTACATTCAGTTAATCGACGTATAAGATATGTATGTAAAACCGGATTATTAAAAACTTGCCACGAGAGTGGAGTTACCGTCGATACGCTGTT
Source organism: Penaeus chinensis (assembly GCF_019202785.1). Taxonomy (NCBI): domain Eukaryota; kingdom Metazoa; phylum Arthropoda; class Malacostraca; order Decapoda; family Penaeidae; genus Penaeus; species Penaeus chinensis. Next base: position 6,262 of record NW_025918633.1, read on the forward strand.
TGTATAATCCTGGAGAACATCTAACATATCCATTGATAGAACCATCCTTTCTCTAGACGAAGGACCACCACCTCTCACCAAGAATATTTCCGATGAGACACCTGGTATAGTTTTTGTATAGTCTCTTAAAGCTATAAGCGGGCCTTTATTTTCATATTTGAATTTTTTAATTTTAAATGACGACAAAACATCTACACCCTGTATAGAGTCTGATAAAAATTTCTCCATTTGCCTTTTATATATATATATATATATATTTAGATATGTATATTAATATTTTATATATATATATATATATATATATATATATATTATATATATATATATATATATATATTAGTATTTTATATATATATATATATTAATATTTTATATATATATTAATATTTTATATATATACATATATTAATATATTACATATATTATCTTTTTTTACAATAAAGGTAATAGAAACAAATCAAATTATAGATTATATTTCATATTTAATATATAACTCATTTTAACACTATAAATATATATACATATATACTATAATATATAGTTTATAATATAAAGATTTTCAAGTCCTAAAGGAATCTATAATATCAAATTGGAGGATGATTGTTATTGTTAACTACCTCAGCATATGAAGGAGGTAGAGATTCTTCAGTGATATATGAAAGAGATAGAGATTCAGTGATATTATTTTTCATCTTCTTTTGCATAAATACTTTTAACAAATGATATATTAAATTTATAATTGATAACATCATCCATATTACACTAATAAAATATACTAGACATCCACATATCTGTGGAACTCTATTAGGCCCAACTATGTCAAGCCCAACTAAATAGATTAAAATCTGAATTAATCTAGGATAATAATATAAACTATTATCACTTTGTTTACAATAATAATTCATCGTCTGCATAGGCATAAAATATACCACAAGTAAAACATCTCGAACGATTTGATAAAATACAAAGTCATTATCCTTTGGCTTGAATGAAAATATTAGATATCCAGTTATTAGTCGAAACATATCATCACGAATATCTTTTATCAATAACATATTATATATATCACAGTTTAAGTCACAGTTTAAGTAACATTTACAATATGTTATATTTTCATATCCATTATATAGGTATTTTAGAAACCCATTATTCGACTCTAACAATTTGCATTCCACAATACGTAGGATAATATCAATGAAGGCAGATATAAGATATGTGCCGAATATTATATTATATATCATTTTGGACATTGTATATTATATATATATATATAGATATATATATTAGATATATATTTCTGTATAATATCCCTTTATTCAGACCATATCTGTTCTGATATCAATATATATATATATACATATATCTCTATTTCTTACTTTTCTTTTATATTTCTTTTCTTCTCTCCCTTCCCAGTGATTACAATCTTTGTCTTTGTTTTCTTTTCAAGATTATATTAATCCTTACCAAGGATATAAATCTGGCGGTTGTTTTACCATGCTAATCATACATTGTTTTCTTTCAGGAATATCTTTAATTTTCTGCATTTCTATATTGTCATTTATTTTATTCCAAATTAGCTTAGGTATAGTCTTGCTTATATAAGCATTCCAATAATTATATCTGTAATTGTAGATTGTTTTATAACAAAGATGTTTTAATGATGACTTGATATTCCAAGACCTTTGTATACTTAAATCATCAGCACCATCATCACCTAACATAAATTTCAATATGCTTTCTCGATTACCATAGTCACTTACTATCAAGTCTACAAAACGCTGGATATGATAAGTAAGAACCATTGTTTTTATTTCATTTTCATGTTTGGAATAAAGAAGTTCCACATATAGTGGTCTAGATTTGTAATGAATTTTTAGTAGCATGCGAATCTCATTTAACCATATCCATGAAGTTGCAAAAAAATAGACACGATCTACTGAATGTGGCCCAATATGAAAATTTGATAATTCTTTATCTTTCCAATCTTTGTATTCGTCACGAAATGTAATTTTCTTGATATTAGTAGGACATTCACTATTAACCGTTCTGAAAAAAGGTTCTAAATCATGATGGTTTTTGATAGAAATTTCAAGACTTTTAAAATGTTTTTTTTTCTTATCCATGGTTCTATTTAAAGGAATATTTTAAGAGGAGCGGCGTCTATAGACCAACGTCTCGGGTATATGGTTTCAGGGCAGCACTATTTTCACATCATGCAAAGACAGTAGTCGTCTTTGTCGTCGTTTGACTTATAGAGGCCGAGTGGATGGAGGCAAGGTGGAGCGTGCAGAGTACAGCGGGTGGAGGAGCGGCGTCTATAGACCAACGTCTCGGGTATATGGTTTCAGGGCAGCACTATTTTCACATTATGCAAAGACAGTAGTCGTCTTTGTCGTCGTTTGACTTATAGAGGCCGAGTGGATGGAGGCAAGGTGGAGCGTGCAGAGTGCAGCGGGTGGAAACGAACGACGCCTCTAAACTTAGCACGAGCTATCAAATGAGTTCCGCTGAAAGAGAGATAAATTTTAATATTACGACTCAACTGTTGCAAGAGTATCAAAACGAGATATCTCAACCGGAAACGACGCCTCTAAACTTACCACGAGCTATCATATGATTTCCGCTTAAACAAGATAAATTTTAATATTATGACGCAGCTGTTGCAAGAGTATAAACATGAGATATCTTAACCGGAAACGATGTTTCTAAACTGAGCACGAGCTATCATATGATTTCCGCTTAAACAAGATAAATTTTAATATTATGACGCAGCTGTTGCAAGAGTATAAAAATGAGATATCTTAACCAGAAACGATGTTTCTAAACTGAGCACAAGCTATCAAATGATTTCCGCTTAACCAAGATATATTTTAATATTATGACCCAGCTGTTGTAAAAGCATAAACTATTCGTTGTTACTAAAAGTTATATTGTTGAGGAGTATCAGAATAATATAAGATTTGTTTATATTATAGAAAAATTAATAAACTTTTTTGAAAACTTTAATGAAACTTTAATATCATTATATTATATATAATATATATATATATATAATATATATAATATAATATATATATATATATATATAATATATATAATATAATATATATATATATATATATATATATATTATAAATCATTCTGAAACATGTCTTCGTTATACTAGTCGGTTCAAGTTTTATAAAAAAAAACATCATATAAATTATATTTTATTGCAGATATATAATGTAGCTTGTCAATAGCCTTATTATTTCTTAATAGTATTTGGATAAAGAAACATATTGTCTGGTATTTTTTAAAACAATTATTATTTTTATATCAAATCAGTAGTATTAATTATTTCATATTTTTATTCCATTTGAATTGTGAAACTAACTTTGTAACGTTCATCTGTATAATCAATATTTTTTGCCCAAAGTCTACATTCAACTTCAACTTTTGACTTTCTCTCTATATTAAACCTAACACCAATAATGGGTGGTAAATAGCCTTCAACATCAACATTGTCAAAGTAATAATCATGAAATACTGGCATTGGATTAGGAGTGAAGATAGATCCGTTCGTGCAATCTATATAGATTCCTTTTTCCGGAATCTCTAAATTATATAATGTCTTCACTATATTTTTTCGCAGATCTTCGGGTATATCTCCTGGCAGTTCGTCGTATTGTTCATAGGGTTCTAGTCTAAATGAATCATCCATGATAAGCGTCAAAAGAACACAGGGGAAACTGATATTCAAACCATAATATATTTTGTTTACTTCTTTAATTTTGCACACCTGGTTCCCCGTTGGCCGTCTATAATTTCTCGTTGGCCGTCTACAATCGTAGCAGTTGATATATTTTTCATCTTCAGTTTCAAAATAAGGAATCAGAAACCTTTTCATTTCATTCACATAAGCCTGTGCTGATTCCTGGTTTCCTTCCTTAAATATAATATCACGTCTTGGTATAACATTCAGACCAGAAGATATATTCTTTTGATGAAAAACGGTGAAATGTATGGTAAGACCACCTCCCAATATTACAGCAGTTGCAAGAACGCCAATTAGTATTTTATAAGAAGTATTCATTATTTAAATATTCCTATTTATTTCCTTTTAAACTATATGGAGAATGGTACTGTAAAATAGTAACCGCCAGAGCTGAAACCTTAGCCTTTATCAAATTTATATCATAAATCCTGGCTTTATATAACTTTATATATCATATCTCCTCAATCTTGAACAAAGTTATATCATATTTTATATTTATAAATGGGGGCTAAAATAATAAATATATATATATATATATATATATATATATATATATCAACTAGTAGGTATATATGCTTATAAATAGCAAGAAAATTATTATTAATAATCATATATAATTAGAAAAATGTCATCATATATATGGGAAATATTGAACAAAGAAAACTACGAATTGAGTAGTATAATTATACAATATGATCTAGATAGAGATTCAATAGTATATGACATTATTAAAGATAATGTAGAAAAAATGTACCAACTTAGCGAACAATATTCTCCTTCATATTATAGCACTGATGACAAAGACGCAAATGATAACAAATATTGGGATGAATATGCACAACCATTAATAGGAGAAAGTCCTCCGTTACATGTTAACCCACATAATTTTGCATATTATTATTATTTAAAAATACAAGGTATTATTTCTACACATGAAAATGAAGATAAACATCTTGCTGGTACTACTGATGATACCAGCGGTAATAAAAAGGATATTAAAAACTTTTCTATTGCTGGTACTACTGATGATACCAGCGGTAATAAAAAGGATATTATTGCTGGTACTACTGATGATATCTGCGGTAATAAAAAGGATATTATTGCTGGTACTACTGATGATACCAGCGGTAATAAAAAGGATATTACTGGTAATACCGATGATACCAGCGGTAAATATAAATATACAGAGGATATTAAAAACTTTAATAAGCTGAATATCATTAATCGTTTATTGGCTCAACTAATATATGAGAAAAATATACAAAATGGATCTATATTACATGATTTAATAAAAAGAAATGTGTATATATTATATCATAAAAATAGAAAAAATGTGCCTTCATGTTTTCTTAAAGAACACGAATCATATATTGCAGAAAGGCATTGGAGTAGATTTAAGGATGAGCAAGAGTTACAGAGTTTCATTCAACAATATATCAGTGGTTGTAGATCACTGTCTATTTCTGACCCACGTAACATTGGTTTTTACCATTATTTGTGGTTAGATAATGAATTGAAGCCATCATCTATTATTTAATGGGTTATTATAACTACAATATATATATATATATATATATATATATATATATATATATATATATATATATATGTATATATTTGGATCTAAGACGAAGATGAATGTATTAATAAAACATTATTCAGATATCGTTTTTTTTTATTCTAATAAAATGTTGATAATAAATCCTTTCCGTTTGATGTAAAATATTTATGAAATTTATAAGCATCATCCTTTGATAAGGGTCGGCTAATATTATTTTGATTGGTATTGTCACCTGTTTGTTTATCTGTTATATAATCACCTGATAATGTTGGGTTATGTTGAGATAAAAGACTCTTAATATTAATTGTTCCCTTTGGTAACGATTGTATATAATCAATATCTCTTATTGGATTTAAATTAATATGATTAACTATTTTTTGTCGTTTTATTGGCCTTTTACCATTCTTAAAAGGAAAGGGTAAGTGCTTAGATCGGAGCGTAACACATACTTTCGAAAATATTCTTAATATATCCATGATTTTAACTTTGTCTGTATCATTTTCAACTTTTCTTAATATAAATAAAAAATTTGATGTTTTAATATCATTATTTGTAATGATTTCTCTATGAGTATTTGTTAGAAATAATTTATTAAACCATATATTTGTTATAGCATCATTAGTCAACAAAGGTAATATGATATTCATGAAAGGATCATACCACCTTGAACTATCAATGGTATTATTGCTGTGTTCCTTAATTATATTGTTATATTTTTGGTTTATTAGTAAACGATTCGCAGTCATCATTGATTAAAGACTGAAGAGCCTTAGAGATTGCGGCATGTTTTCTGGATTCATTAAACTTAAATGTAGGAAAATGTTTTTGTGTAATATGTGTTAATTTTTCTTTAAAACATATTATATCATTTATCACCTGTAAATGATCTGGACAAATTTTGTTATCTATTTTTATAAATGCATCTAAATAATCAATCAGAGATTTATTCAATTGCTTTGTCTGTTTTTCTATTGTTTTAATAGAAACATACGACTCTTTATCAGCTATATTGATACAGATATCCATTAATAAAATATTTTCTTTATCATACTGTATGAGAATATCTGCGGCTTTAGCATATAAAACCAATCCATGGGGTGTTTTAACAGAGTCATCTTTTATCTTTTTTCGATATTTTGATAAAATAACTTTAAATCTTTCATTTTTTCTTGATGTTTTAATTCTTTTTGAAATATTTATGACTTCATCGATCGTAAAAAATATACTCATCGGGTTATTTACATAATAATCGTTACAGTTTTTATTGCGAGAGAGAGAGAAAAACGAGAAGGGTTTTACCCTATTCTCAAATAAGGCAGAGGCAAATCCATATAGACTATTTTCACAATTCTTACAATTTTCTGAAAGTAATATATTTTTGTCAATATCAGATATATTAATCAAAATTTGTCTTTTATTGTACTCTTGATCACTATTATTATGAGTAGTAATTTTAGTATTATTATTTTGGTCAAACATGGAAATATATACATCGATTATTAATAATATATAAACAACATATTCCATACAAAATTGATCATCTCTTTCTATGGATATGTTTAGACATATCTTATTTTCATTGATATAGTTGAAATTTATCTTTACGAATTCTAAAAACGTGTTATTAATATCTTCAATATTGAGATATACAGCTTCTTTGAGTAATGATAATATAATTATCAAATATTCTAAAAAACATGTTTTAAAACAGGATATTCTAATATCTTCTTTATAGGGTAACATGTCTCTCTATATAATATGTCTTTTTATAGAGATATAATTAAAAAGAAAATTATATCCTATATTGCCCAGCGATAAGATATATATATATATATATATATTTATGGATAAATATTTATACACTGCCTGCTTTATGATTTTTATTTATTCACAATACATTGGAAAATTTATAAAAATATTATCTTTACAGGGTAAAATTTACAAGGTATAATCTTGTATATATGATTTGTACATTTGGTGCTGTCAGAATCAAGGATCAGTTTCCTGTCAGTTTTTTCAAATGGTAAAGGATAGTCTTTGGTACAATGAGGAAATGTTACAATTTCCAGGTTGGGTTGATATTCAGATAATAGATCACAATTCTTATTAACATCTGTTGATATAGTATCCGATAAAAACAAATCACTCTTGATAATATCTGAATTTTCAAAGATGTCGTCCAAATCTTGATCCACATTATTTGATAATAATAATTCTTTCTTAATATTATCTGGATTCACAATCTGCCATGTTACCACTATTTTGTCCAATGATAATGGCTTTCGTGGTGCTTTCTTTCTCGAGTCATGTTTAAATATCTTCTTTTTTTCTGATGATGTTGTTATATTTTCTGATGATACTTTATCCAATTTTCTTTTCATATTTTGTCCTTTAAAGGGTATCACAAGTTCTCAAAATGATGGGATTCATCCATTCGATGTGTGGAGAATTTACTGTAAGAGACGACTCTGTATACCCGATTCAGTAAAATAAAACACCATGCTGGTAGCTATTAGCCATTTAGCTACTGCTGCCGATACTCGAGAATATTGTCACCCTCTCTTTCTCTTCTGCACCGACAGACTGACTGCTCCTCTAGATAAACACATCCTCTAGTTATAGTTCATGTTTCAGAATGTCCCATTCTATGACACGAGTCTCAAAATAGACTCCTCGAGATAGGTACATCCGGTATTTATAGTTCATGGATCAGAAAGTCCCATTCTATGACACAAGTCTCAAAAGAGTTTTTGTATATTAGACTAACAATAAATAATATATGTAATGTTAATATATATATATATATATATATATATATAAGAAGTGGAAAATCTCATGTTTCATATACCAATATATTTAGAATACAAGTCAATAGTCAATCAAAATGAATACATGCTTTATATAATACAGCTTTTTATGTAAATTTTAATAAACATTTAATCGATAAGCCTAGTTCTGTAGTCATGTTACATTTCATTCCATTGTTATTATTAATATATTTCTCATTAGTTTCTTCAAATTCAATATAGACAGGTAAAAAGATTGTTTTAATTAATTCATCTGACGACATATTCATTTCCACACGTAATTCATTTAGATATTTCAAATAACGATTGGCATTATCGCAAAATAGATTTTTAGATACAAGACGCTGACGAGATGTTTTATTTTTGATAGATTGAATTATAAATCGATTTCTTTCTTCTAAAATAAAGTTATAAATAATTTCATCTTCAAAGAAATTGTATATATCATTTGCTTTCGGATAAAAAATATTCATCATGATCAATTCAACCACAGTTTCTTTATCAAACTCCTCCTTTGATATTTCATCTTTTTTATCATAAAGAAGACCTATAACATTATTATCATTGATAAACTTTTCAATATGTTTCTTATAAAGGATCATAAAACCTCGTGGAAAAAGTTCTGCAAAATAGAGATAAAGCAAATTTGCAATATCCATTTGTAAATTATGAATAGAACTTCCTGGAAGAAGAGTAATTGATTTCTTTCTCTTTATCTTTGGTAGAGTTGATTCATTTTTTTTATCTGTTTCTAATATAGATAATAGTATATTTAGAATTCTGTCTGGTTTCTTAGACTTTTTAGTCCCTCGTAAGATAAGCCTTGAGATCTTTTTTAATACTTGTGTATTGTTCGAACCTCTTGATAGACTAAACGAAGTAACAAAATCATTATCCATAGCATCATTAGAAATGTATGTTTCCTTAATATACTCCTTTAACAAATGGATGCTTTTTGTAATATTTTTTTCAATCTCTTCTTTAGTATATTTCGTATAAGATTTTAATTCTCTCTTCTTACAGAAGGATTTATCCGTACATGTAAATGAGTCTTTTACTGTACTAGCGAACACAAAAAATGGTACTGAATTTACTGATGTTAAGTTGAACATTTTATAAATCTGCTCACTAAGGCATTGTAAAGTTGTCCTCGACATGCGATGCCTTTTATTATTTTGATCAACTCTTTTGTCGACCAATTTTCTTTTTCTTTTATCTTTTTCCGTATTATTTGTCTCCATAGTGTTAATAGACATATTCGTTTTAATGGTCGCTGAGCTTTGATCATTCGACTCGATATTAGTAGTGGGCTCCATCTTTTCACTGTTAGATAAAATATTGATATTCATTTCATTGATCACTGGAATCTGTAAGGACTGATCATTAGACAGCGTCATCTTTTCACTAGACGATACCATCATTGATTCATGAGTGATAAATTGATCATTAGGTGGAATTGTCATTTTATTTACCCTATCTCTATCATCCAGAGCTTTCATATCATTGTTATCGAGATTGCAGTCATTTTTAGATTCAATATTATTATTATTATTATTCTCATCACTATTATTTCCCACCGTTCCTTTATTCTTCTTTTCTTTCTCTCTTTTCTTCTTTTTTTTCTTATCCTTCTTAACAGTCACTGAATTATCATCGTCAGTGTTGTCAATTTGGGTAATATTTTTATTGCCACTATTAATACCATTCATGATATTTTCATTAGTATCATCATTATTAGTATCATCATTATTAGTATCATCATTATTAGTATCATTATTCATATATTATTAGTATCATTATTCATGATATTATTAGTATCATTATTCATGATATTATTAGTATTATTATTAGATCATTCTAATATTATCAGTATTAATTTATTCTTGATATTATTAGAATTATTCATGATAATATATTAGAGTCATTCATGATATTATCAGTATTAGATTTATTCATGATATTATTAGAATTATTCATGATAATATCATTAGAGTCATTCATGATATTATCAGTATTAGATTTATTCTTGATATTATTAGAATTATTCATGATAATATCATTAGAGTCATTCATGATATATCTAATATTTGTAGTATTAGATATTCATTTCATTCATGATATTATCAGTATTAGATTATTCAGATATCTATATTATTATTTAGAATTACTCATATTATTAGAATTATTCATGACATCATTATTTTGGATATTTTTTTTAGAATCATTCATGGTATCATTACTATTATTATGATTACTATTACTTGCGTTAGGAACCAACTCTGATTTATTATATTTGTCAATCGTTTCGTTGACCATAACTTCCAGATCATCCATCATTTTTTTATTGTTATTTTCAGTATTAGTAGTATTAGACATTTCCATCATATCGATATCGTCATCAATAATGATTTTATCATTAATATTCTCTTGTGTTTGTATCGTTACATTAATATCGTTAGTCTTAATTTTTGTATTTTGTTCTTCTTTTTTACATGTATTATTTTTCTTATTAGTTTTTTTATTATTTTTACAGTTCATTTTTAAAATATTTATGAATACGCGCTTATAATTTGTAAACGTGGCCACATTATTGTAAAGAATACATACATAACACCTACCGTATGTTGAAATTTTTTTTAGAAAAAAAAATCAGTATTATCTAGCGAGTAGGATATGATACGCTTTGAATTTACGGATAAAAGATAAGATTTATTTTTTTACATTTTCTTCTTCACCCTCGTTGTTGTCATTGTCGTCTTCATCATCATTGTTATCGTCATCATCACCAGCATCAATTCCCTTATTCTCTATATTTTTAACATTACTCGAATAATCAACAGCAGTAGAATTGCTATTGTCAATATTATCTGTATGGTTACCTTTTCCAACATTTATTTTCTCCTCATTGTCATTATCATCTTCCTCTTCTTCCTCCGTAACTACCGTTTTAATTTTCTTGACAGGATTTTTGTTGTATTCACTCTCTTCAAATGTTTTCCTTTTATAATGGGTATAAGTATTTTCATTATCACCTTCCTTTTCTTCCTCCGTAACCACCGTTTTAATTCTCTTGACAGTATTATTATGATCATCCTCTTCATGTGTTTTTCTTTTATAATTCGTATAAGTATCATCATCATCATCATCATCATCATCATCATTAATGGTATTCATTGAATTTGTCATATTATGATCATTGGTCTTTTTTCTTTGTACAATTGTTGGTACATCCTCAGTTGTATTAAATATATCAATATTTTTATTATTGATTAGTTCATCAATTTCCTCTTTAATAGTCAAATCTAACACGTCAAATTTATCATTGCGGTCAGATGTAATCCCTGCCATAACAGCATCGTCAATCATATTCTGCTGAGAATCGTTTCTATACATATAATCAGGAGAACATATTAAAGAATAATTCTGTAAAGCTATCTGATGAAACATTAACCCATCATGATCTGTCAGACCTTGTTGAGTAAGGTTGCACTTGTGTCGAAATCCAACTAATGCCGTATGTGACATGATATAAAAATGAGTATTAATTGTTGTAACAAACGTTGCGGCTTTTTTGTTCGTCAAGAATTCAACTGCTCGAACTCCATCTTTTATCTTCTTTACATATTCAGTCCTATTATCACTAGTATGGCTCAAACTGGTATCCGCATGATAGATTTGTGCTATATCATAGTCAAAAAATAAAGATAGTGCCTCAAATGCCGTTTTAATGGCATGGTGTTGTTTATATAAAATATAGGATATTTTGTAATTTTCATTGCCAGTTGAGCTATCATTGTAATAGTCTTCATTAATTTTTCTTTCTATATTTCCAAAGATTAAAGGTATCTTGAGAAATTCTAATACTAGATCTTTATAAGACATACCGTTCTTTTTGGCAGTATCACAAATTGAATCCCAAGATTTTAAAACCATATTTTTTAGATATTCATCAACCTTTCCAGTAGGGCAACTTTGTTTGTGAAACTCTTCCAACTCGTTCAGCAGTTCCTCTGTATACATTTGAACCGGTTTGTCAGAATTCTTTTTCCGCATAGAAAGTTGATTAAATTTTAACAAAATCTCAGATCTTTGGGCTCGCTTACAAGGAAAAACAATGGAACAAAAATGCTGATGACTGACTCTATTTGGATAACATTTTTCTTCAATGATAAAATTGGATTTTTTGTAACTCATCATTGGATCACTTACATTGATGTTAATAGGTAGAGGATCATGATTATGTAAAGCATGTGGATAATATTGATTAGCCCGCCTACATACGCTCTTACAAACACACGTATCACACACCATTCGGAACCGAGGCCCTGTATGGTCCATTGGTGATACTCTTGTATCACGACCATGTGCAAGATTTTTTCTCTTTGCGTCCATTTTTTCATTGCAATTGTTTCCGCGAGTCCTCATAAGAACTATAGTTAAAAATAGCGATAACAAAAATCTAAACTTGGTTTTTGGATGTATTAAGGCTAGATAGAGTGCTAGAGTATTTTCATATCTATCATTTGTCACATTAAAGACATCACCATCATGTATTTGACTTATGGGGGTTGTGAGAGACGAAAGTACCTCACCAAGAAAGGTAATATATTTCTTAGCAATATATTTATGTTCATCAAAATTGTTCCTGGGTCCAATAGTAGGAAATTTACCTCTAAAAATATATGATATTTCCGTTTTTTTAGTTTCATTTTTTTTATCGATTTTAGGTTTGTTCCTATTATAGCTTTTCCTCCCTCCATTGCTTGCTTAATAAAATTATTTTCATTGATCATATTAGCATCATCATCATTCATTTTTTACCATCCTTCTTTTCCAAGGGAACATTTTGTCCTGATTTATTAAAACAACCGCTACCCATTGATGACTCCATTGGACATCCCAGTGCTGTATCGG
>NW_025918634.1:0-7007 GCF_019202785.1 Penaeus chinensis
ATTTGGCCGCCCCCCCTTGCCGCAAATTTTTCAATTCCGACGGGGGCGGCGGCCAGAGGGGTTTTTGCACGTTCTCGCCTCGCTGTATTTTACCGGGGGTCCCTCCCGTCTTTTTATCACTCCCTCTATGCCTTTTTAAATTTTCCATTTTTGCCCCAAAATAAAAAAATTTAAGAAAATTAAAATATAAATATAAAAATATATCATTTTTTTTTTATATATATATTAAAATATATAAAATTTTGTCCATTACAAGCTTTTACCTTGGCAAATTTAAAATTTTAAATTTTTTGGTTCTATTTTGGGTCCACCATTTTTTTTCACCTGTTTTTCTTTGCACTTCGTGGGTTTCTCCGGAGGGTTTCTTTTAAAATTTTAACAATATCCTAAAAATATTTAATATTAAAATATTATCAATAAAATAAAAATAAGATTGATAATACTTTAAAAATATCATTTTTTAGATTATTAAAAACTATTAAAACTAAACCTCTTTTCGCCATTTGTATCATCACACAATAACATAATAAAAACAGGGGATCACAAGGGCTTAAATTTTTTACAGAGACGCAGAGGGTAATAATCACATAAATCCCCTTGGACACAACAAAAAAAAAAGTGATCGGTTGACATAAAGGGAAAACAATAGGGTAACCTGTAAATAAAATAAAAATATGAAAACCAAAACTAATTTTAATTAGAAGAATTGCCAATATTTAAAAATTCCAAATTTTAAGAATATACCAAATTAAAGAAAATAAAAAAAAAAATTTCCAAAATAAAGGGAAATAAACCAAAAAAAAAAAAAAATTAGAAGAAAAAATACCTAAATTTAAAAATATAACAAAATTAGAAGAATATACCAATTTTAAAGAAATACAATTAGAAAATATACCAAATTAAAAGAATATACCAAAATTTAAAAAAATTAAAACCAAAATTAGAAAATATTAAAATTATAGAAAAATACCAATATAAAAAATTACCCAAAATTTTTTTAAAAAATTTTACCAAATTTAAAAAATATACCAAAAATTTTTTTGTATTGACTATATCAAATTTCTCAAAATAAAAATTTAAACAATAATAATTTTCATTACCTTGGGAAAAACATATTCTAAAAACAAAAAAAAAAATATCAAATTAAATAAAAATCGACTTCTCAAAAATATCAACAATTAAAAAATTTTTTTTAGAATTTGAAATAAGAAAACAAAAATTTAAAAAATAAAATGGGGGCCGGGGATCCAAATTATAAACTCAATTATTTAAATATCTTTAAAAATATAAATGAAATATTTTTACGGGGTTCGTCAAATTAATACAACAAATTAAAATCTTTAGGGAAAAGAAATAAAAATACAGAATTAAATGTAATATGCCGGGAATCGGGCCCCAAAAAATTAAAAAATTATTTTTTAAATATCTTAAAATATAATAAATTTAATAAATTCGGGTTCGTCAAATTTTAACATAATTAAACACTTTAGAATATAATATAAAATACAAAAAAGAAAAAATGGGCCCCTTCGCAATTATAAAAAATCTATTTTTTGAAATATCTTTAAAAATATAAATGAAATTTAAAACGGGTACTCCAATTAAAAAAACCAATTTTGAAATACAATAAAAATTGAAAATAAAATAAACAACTAAATTAAAATTCTTTAAAATTAAATAAATAAATGCTTCTTAAATGTCGACCTTTTTAAAAAAAAGAATACTTTTCAAGAAAAGAAGAAAAATAAATTCCCAAAAATATCATTAAAAAATAACAAGCAAATAAAAAAACAATAGCTTTTTTAATTTCACCTTTATAAAAAAAAAGTAAAACTTCCTAATCACCTTTTTTTTATCTGATTAAAAAAAAACGAATAGGTTCGTAAAGTCAAACCCACTTTATCTTTTGTTTTCTTAATTTTAAAAATATTACTTTTTAATTTTTTCTAACCCCAATTTTAAAAAATTTAAAGTTTTTAAATTTTTTAATAACCCCCCCTAAACTTAACTTTCTTTAACTTCACATAATCACTTTGCGGGCCTTTTTTGGTTTAATTTAACAAAAGAACCATTTACCGTTATCCGAATCTAAAACTTTTTAAATCACAGATCAAAATTTTGTCTCTGAAAAACCACCCTGACTTAACCCCCCTGCGCGAAACTTCCCCCCCCCAATTGGGGAAAAAAAAAAAACGGGGCAATTTTAAAAACCAATTTTTAAAAATAAAAACATTTACCACAAACAAAACTTACATTACCTACCGTAAATTTAACGGGACACCCCAAAATCCTAAATTGTAAAACAAATTTTTAAAAACCGACAACAAACTTTTATAAGATATTTATTTCCCCCCCATAAACATTTTTTAAAAACTTATTTTATAACTAACCATTTACCGACAAGTTTTCCCAACAAATGTACCAAACTTATCCTGTAAAAACTGTATATCAACAAAAATACAATCAAAAAAAAAAATATAATTATTTTTTTTAATAAAAAAAATTTATATAAAAAAAATATACACATAATTTTAAAAAAAATAAATATAATTATTTTAATTACCTATTAATAAAAAAAATATTAAAAATTTTTACTTATAAAAGATTTATCCTCTCCATAATCATTAATGCCATCGCCAAAAAATATATATAATTTAAGCCACAAAATATTTTTACTACAATAGTTTTTTGGGGTAAAACAAAGATGTATCGATATAGTAAATCTAATATACGGGGATAAAGAAACAAAAAATATAATTTTTTTTAAAAAACTAAATAAAAACTATAAAAGGGGCAACCCCATGGATACATCCCCCCAAAGATCAGTATTAAAAGGGAAACAAATACCATACAAACTATTAAATATTTTCTGCAACCATCATCCAAGACTTTGCCAAGCTGCTTTACAAAAACAACCTACGCTTCAAGTTAATTGAAAATGATATTAAAACGAGATCAACAAATGATGAATTGTGGAATTCATACACAAGAATCCGGAAGTATATTTTGCCGAAAATTTTCCCCACCCAAAACAAAAGTAATGAACAATTTAAAAAACGACTAAAATTTAAAAAAAGATTGGGGACTTTTTATAATTGCCAAAACATTACAACCCAAAATTTAACCGCAGGCTTTTTTATAAAAAAAAGGGAATATTGTATTTGTTTTTTTGTGGAATTTTTACATTCACCTCACAACCTTGGCACATATCCTATAATGACTATCAAAACAAAACCCAACTGTAAATTTCACAAGGGGAACTGTTGGCAATTTCCATTTCTAATAAATTTTAGATAAAATTTTAAAATCATGATTCAAGATTTTTAAATAAAACCTCCCACCTAAAAAAACATTCTAACCCTTCACAAAGAAATAAAACCGAATGCGTAAAAAAACTCTTGATAAATGGGCCCCTGTAATCCCATTTTTAGAAGCCAAATTTAACCCAAAGCAATAACAAACGCTTTCTTCTTAAAGTAACCTTTTTATTAAAATATATATAAAAAAAAATTCATAAAAATGAACCAATAGAATTATTTTATCTTTTCAATACCTTTTAAAATTTTCATAATCATATTTTCCAATACCGGGGCATTTTTTTGCTTTCCCCTGCAATTCCGGGAATTAATTGGGGAAAGGAAGATAACCATATACAATCAAAGTATAAACCCGATTTTCCCTATATTCAAAAAATTGGGGTTTTCTCTATCAAAGTTAAAAATATAATAAAATATATAATATATATTAAAAAAAAAATATATATTGTTTTAAAAACGGAACTTTTGATTGAATTTTTTTTTTATTTTAAAAAATTTTCTCTTTTAAAGGCAAAGAGGAAAAAAAAGTTTTATTACAAAAACCTTTCCCCCACATAGCCTTAACGGGAAAATTAAAATTTTTCTAGGTTTTATATCACAAAAAATTAAATTTCAAAAAAAACCCCCCCTTGTGCTATTAAAATTTCTCAAATCAAAAATAAATTAAAAACCATTTTACTTTAAAAAAAAAATTTTTAGGGGAAAAACGAAAATTACATCAAAGAAAATATACTCTTCAACAAAAAATTAAAAAGATTTTTTAAAAATCACTTAATCATAATTTGTTTTTAAAAAAAAAAATCACTTTTTCGAAATAGGGTAAAAAAAATATTTCTTTTTTCAACAAAAATTCAATCAAAATCAAAAAAATTCCCCTGACCTTTAACTTTGATAAACAATATCAAAACCTATTTTGCCTATATTTTAGCTCAAATACTTTAATTTAAAAAAAATTCACAGCTTTTTAAAAGTATTAAATTCCCTGCAAACTAAACTAAACTATGGTTCAAAAATAAAGAAAAAACCAAACCCTTTGTTTAGATTATATCACATTACATCAAAAGATAAAAAATTTTCTATTACCCAACAAAAACGAAAAAATAAGAAATAATCAAGAATAAAGCTTACACATAATCTGAGAACCATAACAACAATTGTCCCAAAAAATAAATGAAACAAAAAAAAAAAACAACCGAAAAAAAAGGAAAAAATTTTTTTGAATTTATTTGATTAAAAAAATTTTAATTTTTATATATATCAAAATATAATAAAAAAAAAATTTAATTATTTTTCAATTCCCGTATAATAACAAACTGTTAAAGAATCCTTTTGCAAGGGTTTTTTTGAATAATAATAGAATTATTTTCCTCTCCTTTAACAAAACTGCTGCAAAAAGTTAATTAAAACAGAACATTTTTATTTTTAACAAAAGAATAAAAATACCCATAACCTTCTATACCCCTATATATTAAAAATTTTAAAATTTTTAAAAAATAAAATATAAATTTTATTTATAAAAAATTTTTAAAAGGGAAATTTAAAAATTCTTTAAATGTTTAAAATAAATAAATGTATTTTTTACAAATAATAATGATTAGTATATGGGGAAAATTTAATTTTTTTTTTTTAGAAATATATTTTGTACAAATACATTTATTATTATATGGGGAATATAAGTTTATTTTTTTAAAATATTATTAAATACAAAAAAAAAAATATCCATTTAATACAAGGGGGTTTTATATATTTAATTAAAAATTATTGTATTAAAAAATTCCCCCACACAATTGGATAAATTATATAATAAAATTGAGAAAAAATTTTAAAAACAATCCTATCCATTTTCCAAAAAAACTTGCAAAGGCGGGGTTTAAAAATACCCAAAAAAACTTGTTTGAATGCCAAAAATTTTTTCTAAAAACTATCAAAACAATATTTTTTAAAATTTTTTAAAAAAAAAAAAAAAAAAATTTTTAAATTCACAAAATATCCTCCCTTCCAAATCAAAGACTTTGAAAATAATTTCATTCAATTTCAAATTTTCCACCTTTTTAATAAAATAAAAAATTAAATCTTTCATTGTTCCAAATAAAAAAAACAACCAAAGATTTATCCCCTGGGGGCTTCTATTTCCAAAAACACAAATTGTTTTTTTTGTTTTCAAAATTCAGAACATTCAATTTTCTGATGAACATCTGTACTAAAATATACACTTAAAAAAAACCATTTAGGTTTGCCAATAAACCATTGGCAATATACCCATATATAGATATAATAAACAAATTGATTTATAAAAAAATTAAAAGAATAACCAAAAAAAAGGATCGGAACCAACCAAAAAAAAAAAAATCAACCATTTTCTTTAAAATTGGCCATTAACATACTAATAACAAGAAATAAACTTCAAATTTTTCAAATTCCTTCTTTCCAATATCAACCCAGAATACTATAAACTTTTTCATATGGGAAAATATCATTTTTAAAACCCATTGTGCTTGGCTTCGCAAATGGGGAAGGGGCAACCTTACTACATGCAAAAATCCTATTTTTATTTATTAAAAAATTTCAAAAAAACAAGTAAAATCTTTTAAAACCATAAAATCCTTTATATTTTGCAAATCAACATGATCGTTTTAAAACAAAAAAAAGGGAATAATCTTTTTGGGGTTGGGGTTAACTAAAACCTAATAATCAATTCCCTTCTTTCCCAAATCGCCCTAAACAAATTTTACAAACCGCATAACCGTTTCCAGTGAAGTCGAATGTGTTTTCAGCCGGTACGGACAAAAATCGAATCGTAATAAAAAATAGATAGAAATGACAACGATTGATATGACTAATTTTGAAACCAAATGTCTTGTAAATTATCAAACATATATGCTTCATGAGATTTACACAGATATTACAAAAAAGAAATATGAATCTTCTTTATCTATCGACAATACGAAGATCCTATTATTTATTTAAACAGTCAACATTTATCCTAATATAGATCCAATATTCCGAATATGGTCACGAAATTTTTTCTTAAAGCTTCCCCTATCCCATCATAGTACAACTATCATTTGGAGAGTGAGTATCGGAAGATACTAAGCGATCTCAACACTTAATAGATTTGCTTCCTCGGAATAATTCCTTCTAATGAACAACAAACGCATGCGCATCCTTACTTTAATAGGGACTATTTGATAAAACAGAATAAGAGAACGACTGAAAATATTTCAAATGCTAATGCAAATACAACACCTAAATGATTTCGGGGAAAATGGTCTTAGATTAACTAGTAGGTAATGGACATACAATTATACTTTTGCGTCCTAATATATATGAATGAAAATGATTTAATATATCCAAAGTCAAATGTATATATTAAATATTGATAGGATTCTTACTCAATCAAAATTAATAACATTGTAGAGAAGACCTGAAATACAATCCGAGTATCCTCAACGAGATGACAATATCGCGAAGAAAAACTTGTCAGGGGGGGGCGAATAGAACATGAAGTATGTATTATACATTAGTTGAATATTATATATATATATATATATATATATATATATATAATAACATTATATATCAATATTAATCTTTAATATACAACGACTCTGGTTAAATCAAAGTCAAATATGCCTTGATGATCAATATTAATATTGTTCCTTTTTATTTCTTTCAGATAAACATGATCAT
>NW_025918635.1:0-9407 GCF_019202785.1 Penaeus chinensis
CATGTATGTATAGTACACACTTGTAAAATATGTTACATATAAACATGATTTATATATTTTTATTATATCATGTATTATTTATACATAAACAAGACACAAATATTCATAATATTACTTATTTTAGATAATTATAGAATATATTATTATTATAGTATTTATAAACACATCACACCTCACTTGTTAATTGGTGACAATTAAAAATTCTTCTTAATTGTACTTACACACTGATAGGATTTTTTTTTCTTTTTTTTTTCTGCTTTTAAAATTATTTTGTAAATTCTAACTTGTGGTATCCTGATGGATAGATACGTATTTTATATACATATAGATACATTTATATGTATTTACATGTATAGATTTTTTTATGTATGCATATATGTATGATTTATATATGTAAAATATGTACATTTATTGTAATAACTAATGTATAAATGTATATATAAATAAACGCACGCAAACCGCACACCACACGCCACGCCGCACGCATAACACATGCTGTGTGTACAGATATACCTACATGCATATGATATATATATGTATAACATGAGAATAACATAATAAATATACACTCATATATGTTATGTATGGATTTTTTTTTTTTTTTTTTTTTTTTTTTTTTTTTTTGTCTCACGTGTGTGTGTTATGTATTAATTATGTATTATGTAGTGGTATATATGTGCGCGCAGTCTATTGTTCCGATTATGAATGGTGTTGAGGACAACTAACAATGATTACCTAACAAGACTCCCTGGGGAAGGCGTCACTTATTAGCCGCCCAGTATAAAAAACCTAGTTAAGTACAATATTTTGTAAAATCTTTGTTGCTTTGCATAGTATATAATCTTATATAAGACATGTATTTTTTATATATGTATATAATAAATATGTATAATTCAATTAGCACCTTTAAAGTTATCAACATTTTGTATTTAATTGTCTGTTTTACATTTTATGTAAAATTATATGTACTAATTTTCACCTGAAATTGATCAAAATTGTGATATATCTTAATTACATTCCATTGGGTCACCAATTGCAAGTATCAGTCGGTGAGTTCACTCCCTTTGCAAGAAATAATCATGACTTAATTCTCTCTTGCAAGACACAATCGGGTGATCCTCAGACGGTGGATGTTGACTGGCCGCGTCTTTTTCCTTGTTTTTTTAGATGTATATGAAGTAGCATTTTTGTTTTGTTCTGGCATGAATAGTTCAATCACTAGCACCTTTGGGAATGCTAACATGGTGTCTATAAGAATATGAAAATTGGATGGATCATTTTGTCCTACCTTCCGTTTGCACTGACGCTTGGGTTTTTTGATCTCCAATAGACGCCCTTTTATGTGAAGTTTTTCCTTTAAAAATATCATGTTACCACTTTAATTGTAATGTATGTTTGTTCTCTTGTGATTGTACATTACAAATGATATTTGTTAAGTGTGAGGGAAAAAAGAATGTTCTTAATTTAATTATACACCATAGTGTTTTCCTTATCTTGGATTTTATATTAGTTTTGTAAATTAACTCATTCGGTGTTTCCTTTATTGATAGATTAAAGTTAAATATATACATTTAGAGACATATTTATGTACTGATATATAGATATAATAAATATAATAATTACGTAGAGTAACTATATACACGATATATATATATAGATCATATAATATAAATAAACTAAAATATGTATTCGATGTAATAACATGTTAAATAGTATATATATACACAATATATATATATAATAACTTAGATGTTTATATACAATTTTTGTATTTTATAACTATATAAATTGCAATATAATATAGATAAAAAATGTATATATATAAAATATGTAATATACTTGGAAATATACTAATGTGCGTAAATGCACATTTTTATGTATAAACACATACTATATAATGGTATGTATAATAAGCACATGGGTATGTATGTACATAATATACATAATTTATATATATATATAGTATAAATATTTAATGTATATAAACACAGACAGAAATATGATAATCTTTACATGTAGAATATAATTATCATTTACTCATTTAACATATAAATCCACACACACATCCTCCTTTTGAATAAAATAAAACGTGAGCCTCAGACGGGTGGGTATGGCTTTCCTAGTTTTCCTTTTTTTTGTTTTTTTTTTTTTGATTATTACGTTTTTATTTTAGCATTTTTGGTTTTTGACATTCATTCTCAAACACCTTTAGATCTCAACTTGATTTGATTGGTGTATCAAGGCAGTGTGTGGATGTAGATTAAATTACTGTTTTGACCTGCAAGGTTTTTTGCCCTGATGATGCTGGGGTTTTGAGCTACATTAATACGTCCATATATGTAAAATTTTACTCTTAAAATACCATTATCACCTATTTTTGTTTCTTAAGGGGTATCTTACTGGAGGTTGTGTTTGAATTTGTGAAATATTATGATTCTTAATTTACTATATTTGTGTGTAAATCTAACTCGTGGTACCTATAGATACACCCATTTTATGTAATATAATATAGACATATGTAATATTTAATTTTATTATATGTTATTTACATGTATATAAATTTATTATGTATATGTTTGTACATATGTATGTATAAATTATTATTATAAATGACGCCACGCATACGGGCACATACACACCGAGCGCACGCACGCATACACATGTAATGTGTGTGCATATATACCTACATGTATGGGTTATACATATATATACTGAGATTATATATACGCACATGTATGATAATGTATGTGTTTTTTGTGTCTATAACACTTGTGTGTAATGTGTGTGTGCGCGCGCGCCCTGCCTGCACGCATTCATGCACACAGTGTGTGAGTCTATCGTCGATATGATGTGGTTGAGGACCTCTAACAATGTTTAACTAACCAACTACTCCCCGGGAAGGAACATTTATTAGCCGCCCAGTAAGAAAAAACCCAGTTAATTACATTAATATGTGTGCTTATATATCATGTATATTATAAATATATGCATTAATGTGTGCGTTTACATATATATATGCTTATGTATACATGTATCCCTATATGTATAAATATATAAATATGTATAATTCCCTAGCACCTTTTTAAATCATCCAACATGTATTTTTGATTTGTCTGTATACTATTTTATGTAAATTGAATTAACTATTTTCAACCGGCCACATTTTTTGGGTTTGATCTCGTGATTAATATGCGCGATTTGTGGGCTCAAATTTTTCCTTTTAAAAACCATTGTTACACCTTTAAGTATCCCCATGTATTGTTTTTCCCTTTTGTGATGAGAATATAGATTACATACTGAATTCGTTGAATTTGATCAATGTGTGATTTTTTTCCGTAATTTTCATTACACTTCATTGGTCCCAATTGCAAGTATTCAATCAAGTGACTTCACTCCCTGCAAGAAAACAATCGGTGATCCTCCAGATGGGGGATGTGACTGGCTTTTTTTCCCTTTGTTTTTAGATGATTTTTATGAGCTAGCAACTTTCTGTTCTGATATGATAGTTCAATCATAGCACCATTTGATACTATAACATTTTCTATACATATGAAAATTAGATGGTCGTTTGTCCCACCACCTTTTTTGCACTGATGAAGCCCTGTTTTTTTGATCTCCCAATAAATTAATACCCTTATGTGAATTTTCCCATTCTACCACTTTAATGTGAAGAATATTTTTCTCGAGATAAGCTTCTGATTACATTACATAAGAGTTTGTTAAATTGAGGAAAATTTAAGAATGTTCTTATTTTTCTTTACACCATGTTTTACACCGATTCGGTGGGATTCGTATTGAGATAAAAGCGATACATTTAATATATATACATCATATATATTGTAGAATATATAAATGTATAATATAAGCTAATATGGATACGTATACATTTTATATTTATATAACTAGATTATATAACTGTAATATATATATATAATATATATAATATGTAAAAGTAAAATAGGTAAATATACGTAAGAGCGTAAATGCCGTATTTATGTAAAACCACAGTGGGTTGAATTATCGTCGTTATGATGGGGGTTGAGACACTGAACCAGTTACCTAACCAACTACTCACCTGGAAAAGGATCACTTGTTTAGCGCCCCAAAATAAAAACCCAGTCAAGTACATGAAGTCCAAGTAGTTCGTCAAACAGCACATCGATGGGTGGCATAAATGTTGCATATGTATACAATATATCAAGTATATTATAAACCTATGTAAACATAATCTAGCAAGAATATATAAACTAATGTATTACATATAGACAAGTATATATACACCTATGTAGCATATATTCAAATGTGGATATAAAACATGTACATAAAGATGTATATAAATGTATAATGTACATATAGTGTAATGTGGTGGCATCAAGTGAATGGTAAGTGAGGTTCACAGCATTTCTTAGTGATGAGTGGGTAAGTGAGGTCACGAGCATTTCTAGTGGATGAGTGCAAGTGGAGTTCACGAGCATTTTCAGTGATGAGTGGTGAGGTCACGAGCATTTCTTAATAAGTGAAAGAGTGGTGAGGTCACCAGCATTTTCTAGTGATGAAGTGGTAAGTGAAGGTCACGAGCCTTTTCTAGTGATGAGTGATAAATGAGGTCCATGAGCATTTCTGAGTGAGTGGTAAGTAGGTCACAGCATTTTCTAGTGGTGAGTAGTGAAAGTCTGACATTTGAATGGAATAGGTTTAGTGATCCCTGAATCATTCATTTTGAATTATATTAATAGTCCAAGCATCCTGGTGAATAGAAATGAGAAACCTTTTGAAAGTTAGTAAATACCCCAACATTTTTAGTGAATGGCAAAATAAATGGTAGTGAGATGAAATTCCTAATGATTAGTAAGGCAAGGTCACACGCATACCTAGTCATGGTAGATCCAAGCATTCCCTTTATTGAAAGCAAGTTATATCCCAAGCATTTTTTTTTTAATGAGGTGAGATCCTGATTCATTTGTTGAATGGTAGAGAGAACCCTCCTAGTGAATGGTACTTAGATCCCAAACAATGATAATTACATGTCGAGCATTCCTAATGACAATTAGATCCTGATCATATCAAGTGAAAACTGGAGTGAGGCAGTCCTATGAAAGTTTTTTTCCATCCCAAAATATTCGTGGTACGGTAGTCAGATCCATTTTTGATTGTAATTAGATTCAAACAGCAATTTGGGAATGGAATTAACCCAAAGATTCCTAGTGAATTGGTGGTTTTTGTTGGGGGGGTTCACAAACATTCATTGAGAATGTATTTACATCCCGAGCATTTCTATCGAAGGATAGATCCGAGCATTACAATTAATTGGTAGTTGACCACGAGCATTCCTAGTAATTGGTAGTTTTAATCCCAAGCATTCGATTGAATTGTAGTATATAAATGAACAGATCCTAATGATATCCCCGACCCTTTCCTTTGGAATGGTATTTTAGACCCTACCATTAACTAGTGGATTGTAGTTAGCCCTAGGCATTCTAATGAATAGTTGATAGATACCCAAGCAGATGCAAGGAAAATGGGGGGTATAAGATCCTGGAGAATTTATTACAAGGAAATAGTAATTAAATTGTACATTCATAGTGAATGATAGTTAGATCCCAAATATTTCCTTTGAATGGTATAAATCCCGAGGATACCTTTTGAATGGTAGATCCTGAGCATTCCTTTGAATGGGAAAGGTTACTAAGCCTTCCAAATAATGGTAAGTTAGTTCCCGAGCATTCCTCATGAATGGTAGGGAGGGACAACAGCATTCCCATTGAATGGTAGTGGAGATTACGAGCTTTCCCTTTGATCAATTGGATGCCACAATTCCTGTGTATGGTGAGATCTCGAGCATTCCTGTTTTAATAGTAAATCCGAACATTCCTGGGTGAGTGGAAAGTTAAGATCCAGAGCATTCTTAGTGAAGGTAGGGATACCCGATTTAGTTTTTCTGAATGTTAGAGATCCCTTAGCATTCCTGGTGAAATGGTAATGAGATCCCGAGTTACCTAGTGAATAGTGAGATCCCAAATCATTCCTTTTTGATGGTAGAGAGATTCTGACCAATTCCCCTAGTGAATGTAATTAATTTCGAGCATTTGTAGGGTGTGGTAGTTTGGATCCCATGACATCCCTGTTTGAATGGTTAGACTCCAAGCATTACGAGTTAAAGTTGGGGATGACAATCATTCCTATGCATTGCATTGGGATCTAGAGCATTCGCTTTTTGAATGCTAGATGAAATCCCACGGCATTTCCTATTGAAGGGCAGTGAGATCCCTAGCATCTTGGTGAATGGTAGTTAAGAGCCCGAGCATGCCTATGTGAAGAGTTGTGAGATCCCTAAGCTTCCCCTTTTTTGAATATTAGATCCCGATCATCCCTTTTCGAAAAGGGAGGGCGTGAAGTTGGGCACCTACTGTTTTTTTACAAAGGGAGTTGGGAGGTCAACGGACTTGTTTCTTGCAAGGGAGTGTGTTAGTTGGGGTCACGGACTGGTTCTTGCAAAGGGAGTTGGGTCACCGACTGTTTATTATTAAAAGGGAGTTAGTTGGGGTCAACGATCTGTTTGCTTGCCCAAAAGGGAGGAAAGTTGGGGCCACACCGACTGTTTTTTACAAAGGGAGTAGTTGGGGTTTCAACGATGATGTTGCTAAAGGGAGTGAGTTGGGCCAACGACTGTTTTTTTACAAAGGGATGTTGGTGTCAACAACGACCTGTTTCTTGCAAAGGGAAGTTGGTTTTAGGTTCACAAGACTCTGTTTTTTAACAAATGGGAGTTGGAGGGTCACCGACTTCTGTTTCTGCAAAGGGAGTTTGGTGGCCACCCCACCCGACTGTTTCTTGCTAAGGGAGGGAGGGTCACCACTGTTTCTTGCAAAGGGAGTTGGGGTCACCGCTGTTTCTTGCAAAGGAAGATGGGTCACCGACCTGTTTTCTTGCAAAGGGAGGGTATAATAAGTTGGCGTGGTCTCAGACTGTTTTTTAACAAAGGGAGTTGGCTGTCACCGACTGTCTGTTTCTTGCCAAAGGAAGGGGTCAACCGATTACTGTTTCTTGCAAAAGGAGTTGGAGTCACGACTGTTTTTTACAAAGGTAAGTTGGGTTCACCGATGTTTCTTGCAAAGGGATGTGTTGAAAGTTTGGGGCACGATGGTTATTGCTAAGGGTGTTGGGGCCACACCCGTACTTGTTTTTACAAACGGCAAGTTCCTGTGTCACCGGACTGTTTCTTGCGAAGGAAGCTGGGTGTCACCGACTGTTTTTGCAAGGTGCCTTTTGTTTTGTGGTCACCGAGTTGACCGATTGATATTTGCAATGGAGCGCAAGGTAGATTAACAAGAATCGTTAATTTTCATCAAAAATGCAACAAACATATTCTTATCACAAACATATAAACATTATACAGGGGGAAAATGTAAGGTGGGTAACAATCGTATTTTACACGGAAAATTGCATTACATAAACCTAGGGCAGCCACATTCGCCTCTGCTTCTGTGAAAGCTCATAGAGGGAACAAAGTGCCTGGGAAGGATCGTTGGTCAGTCAAGTAGTCTAAACGGCACATCGGTGATAGCACGAAATATGAATGAAAACGTATATATGTATTAAATATGCACGCACGCACGGACGCACGCACGCACACACACACAGGAGGAGGCAGGAGGAGGAGAGGCAAGGAGGACGCCAGGAGGAGGAAGAGGAGGGAGGAGGAGGAGAGGAGGAGGAAGGACGACGACGACTCGCGACGACGACGACGACGACGACGAGAACGAAGACGTCGAGGTGGCGGAAAAAAACGCATCGACTGCTCAAAATTGAAAGAGAAAACTTTTGTAATAAATTAAGGGGACACTATTTTAAAATTCACGTTTTTGGGGAAGATCTAAGTATTCACATTCAGGTTAGGTTCATTTCAAATTTTCCATTGGCTTTCTGAAAAATGTTTAAAATTCAGGATCAGATAAGGAGTCGTCAAGATAATTCATATTTATTATAAGAAAAAGGATAGATGTTCGATCGAGAATGACTGCTGATTGGGACTTGTTTGGGTTTGTGAGAGCTGGTTTTTGCTACCGAGTTAGACGCATAAGTAAAGGAAAAACCTGATTTTTTTTAAAAGTTTCATCTTCACCAACGAATCTTGGGGGATGCTGTGGGGTGGGCTCGTGGGGTTTGAAGGGGGGGATGGCAATATGGAACCTGGGAGAAATCCGAAGAAAATGATTTATGAAACCTTAAAAAAATTCATATTTTTCGAAACACAGCCTTGTCCGACGGACGAAAATGGCCCCCCGAGTGAAAAGCGTTAAAACGAGTGAGCACAGGAAGTCCATTTCAAAAAGCGCCGTCTGTCCTCGTGTCAAGTTTCTAATACAATTATAAATTAAAATTTTCGTCACACGCTCGTAAGTAAACAGTTTGGTATCAGACGAACCAAAACTCCAAATCTAAACTTATCTACCAATCTATTTATTTCCTAGACGGATGGGGGACAGACCTTGTACGCCCATCCCCCTCCTCAATTAGTACTTCGTGTCAAGTGAACACCCAAAGTTTACAGAATATATTTGTCACACATACCGTCCAGGGGGGGGGGGGTGGGGGGGGGCCGTGGAGGTTACAGGCGAGCTGCCCAGCCTAGCTTTGTCTTGGAAATAGAGAGTCCCTCCTGCAGCTCTCCGCTTCGCTTGATTGCGACCGCTTACGGATTCCAGCAAGGGCCGGGCCTGGGTTCGCCCTCATGATGCGGAAAATTGCCTACCTACCAAAAAAAGAAATCCTTAATAACACAGGAATATTCTATGATGATAAAGCGACACAGTGTTATAAAACAATATTTAATATAAAATCTTACCACGTCCACTGACAACAGATAGTAGAAGGTTTAACCTCCATGGCCCTGGGGAGGAAACTGAGGCGGCGGCTGTCGCCATTCCGCCGTTATGGGATAGGAGTTACAGGAAACCTAAGCAGTCGCGTCGTTAAATAGGTAAGAAAACGGATAATGGAAATAATAAGGAACCCGAAATATATAAACCAATATAGTTTGTGAGAGAAGAAAGCTGTTAGCTTAGAGTTATGTATAAGCAGATGCATTCGCATTCAACAACGAGAGGGAAGATATTTGAGGAACATTGAAAAACAAATAATTATAAAATATACTAATCGGAAATGATTTCCTGGTTTGTCAACGGAAAAAACGCGTTTTCTTTTGGGCAACGGAAGTCGCCATGAAACATCTACATATGGCCAGTTAAATCGAATCAAATCTTTGCAAAATTCTTTGTAAATGCTTCTCGTGGGCTGGGGCCATCGCCATCTGATAGGTTCTCTATGTCCGAACTAATGTGAAAGTGACTAGTTCTTTGTATTTTCGTCACTAAACAACAATAAACTAAACTGAAAACATGCTACAT
>NW_025918636.1:0-9983 GCF_019202785.1 Penaeus chinensis
GATCAAGTTACAAAAGATGAGAAGGACGCTACATGGAATAAAGGTGAGTAATCGAATGGAAATATTCACTGGAAGAAGGAAGAATAAGGAACTAAGTTGCACAATACAAAGAACTTTATTGTTCTCTGTCATACTGAAGTGAAAATAAACCCATGAATCCGAAATAGGCTATCAACAAAATGTGAGAAGACATAATATGATACTGTTTTCATGCCATCAGTAAGGCGGGAAAGAGAACATGTGGATTAATAATCTGACTAAATCTTTTTCCTCTTGATCTTCATAAAGCTTATATAGCTTCAGTTCAGGAACTAAGTATTGCAGTGCTTGAAAAAAAAAAAATCGAATTTTTCAAGCTTCATTCCATCCAAATTCCTGCCCTAACAAGTCCTTTATACATTCTTTCTTATATGTTAAAATACATAAAGTGAATTAACAATAATCAATCTTGACCTTCCTGATTCTGTGTATAATCCTGTCCTGAAGTCTGTGTGATATTGATCACAGCAGAATTGAAGGCTTTTATTTTCCTTTTTCCTTTGATCTTTATACTATTTTATGTAGAATTTTTACTTTCTGGCCCTTTGTTACTCTATTTCAGAACAGGCATTCAAAAAGCTGTATCCTTAAAAGAAAAATTAATATGATCTAAAATGCTTGTTTTTTCCTTCAGGTAACTGGAGACCAAATGTGTATGCAGTTGGAAGATTACAGTCAAAAGTGTCACTTAGGTTTCCTTTTAAACCTCTCTCTAAAGAAGAGCAAAGGTCCTAATGAAATTTTTGAAAAAACATGCGAGCCTGAACAAGTGCAGAACCAATCTCCAGCATCAAACCACAAGCCTTCAATCCCCACCTATGAGTTGTATTGTCTTCGTGACACATCCCTCCAGAAAGTTGTAAGGCAAGGTGATGACCAAAAGCAGTATTTGGTAGGAGTTATCCGTAGAAGACCACTCCACTCTATATATGATATATTTCGATTCATCTACTTAAGATTTGTGATAAAAGAGAGCAGTAAGCTGAAATAAACAAAGACTATTCCACAACTGACTAAAGTAATCAGTAATAAATTTATTAACTACAAAGTACAGGCAAATAAAAAAGGTTGCAGAACACCTCTGAAGCTGTGGCCCTCAAAGTTTACTAATTCCTGATATTTTCGAGATATCATGGTTTGTCAAATAGCAATTTGAAGGATTTCAACAACCCAACTTCATTGGAGCACATATCATGGTTGTTTATCAATGACTCTGCTTGGAGTGCCTGGATTACTCTGGAATCATTCAGTCTGTTTCTACTTTGTTGAGAAACTTTTTACTCAAATATCTTGCTGATCATGAGAGTGCTTTATAAGTATGGAAGACAGATACATATGATATGAACCTCACTTCCACTCCATGCTGGATTGTGGCCTGTGTTTTTATATTCTTTCTCTTTATTTTTTTTGTAGTCTGCCCCAAGTGTTCTTTAAGATGATTTGTTGGCTTCTTTCATCTCATGCCTTGATGTTACACTAATTAATGCTTTTCTAAATGGCAAATGAACTTACATCATTGATAATAGTAATGTGTTTGTATTATGGACATATTATCTCCCCGTTTAAAGATAGTTTATAAAATCTTTTTATTTTGATTATATATTCATACTAACATTAAATGCTTTATGGAAATCTGTAAGGAAATAATTTCTAGTTTGTTATGAATTGTCACAAAAAAATTGTAGACTCTTCTGTTGCAACTTTTGCAATTTTTCATGTATATTCAAAGTTCACATATGTTATTTGAATGGTTGTATTTTTGTTCTTTAATTCAGGGTTTTGCTTATGTGTTATTAGATTGTTGTTTTTTACAAGGTTCACATATAATATGCATCTCAAGCAAACTCAAGAATGTTGTGAGAAGGCCTTACTTTCAGTACCAAAAACCTTAACACAGTACCTATTGATACTGTTATTATGATTTTCTTGTGTAAGCTATTGCAAAAACCAAATATAGACTAAGATTAATTTACAAAGACTCTAATTTCTGCAATAGACATAAATGGAGAGGAACTGGCTGGTGTAGGAGGGCAAAAGGGAAGCAAGAGGTTTCTAAAGGCAAGGGGATAGACACGAAATATTCAATTACTTCAGCAAGAGAGCATAGGAATTTGAAGCCGATTATAGTAATAAACTGCCAATGTTACCGAGATTTTAAATTAACCCCAATGAGTAGCTGGGGAGCGGGAGCTAGTGTCACTTTAAAGGAGGCAGATCTCCATGCCAGTAGCAGATACCACCACTTTGCATTTCTTTACTCTTCTTTTTAATTCCTTTTTTTTAAGTAATTTATAAAGTTCATTGGGATTTTTTTTTCATCATTCTTAGATAACAATGATTATATTGATTCCTTTATCAACATGCACAGCATATCTATTATTTTTTTTATATAGGTTGCAAAGTCCCTTCTCTCTCTTATTTGGTCAGTAGATTAGTGTAGTGGATACTTAAGCATGTGCAAGAATTCTTCAGGATACAGAATCCACAACTTGATGATCTTTGAACTATTCAGTAAGTAACTCACACAAAATTTGCAGAGTAAAACTTAAAACTGTCCATACAAAAAATTGCATGCACATACATTTTAAAAGCTAAACATGAGATCCATTCTCTTAAATGTTTATTTTAATCACATATGATAGCACTGTAGTGAATAACATAGAAAAAATAACTGAATGAGCTCTCATAAGTGAATGACAAAATGTTTATTAATCTTGTTTTTGTGAAGAGAAAAGGTGTTTCCTTTTTTTTTTTTTTGTGAAAGTGTTGGATACATGTATGCATAAAATTGTTTGCACAATAAAATTTTTCATAAATATCTTTTTTGAATTTGCCCTCTCTTAATTGTTAAAAAGCTTTAACAACCATTGTCACCTCGAACACAAAATAGTCACTGGAGTTGTTTTGGTGAAATGTGTTCACAAACGAGATGGTGCCCAACAAGGTGCTCAGCCAACAAGTGCTAGCCATGATCTTACCTGCGCGTTTCAACCCTTCCTCGAGTTTTCAAGGATTTTTTTTTAATATTTATCTGTGCTTGCCTGTATTATCATTTAATGACATTCTGACTATTATATTATAAAGCGCAATAATGGCAATAAGGTCATTAGAATTTTCCCCAAACATGATTAACAGTCCAAAATAATTTCTTATATCAAGAGCCTGCCTCATATCAGAAAATTTAAATATATAGATAAATATAGATATTATATATTTGATTACACACTCATGAAGTAGTATTACTACCTAGAAAAGTCATGTATTCACCAAATATTGCAAATTAAAATACGCATTGGAAAGATAAAGGGAAATGCAGTAAATTTTATCTTGCTGCTTTTATAAACCTGTTTTCTGTTGTACTATATAGTGTATTTAAACAAAATTAATATACTAACTGCAAATTCCACGCAATTGCGGTTAGTATGTTTATACACACCCATGATGCCAAGACATAAAACACATAGTTGATTTACGCCAATAAAAGGTGCCACTTATAAAACAGAAATAAATTAGTACTAATCTACAATGCGATTAAAATAATTGTCCACTAAATCAATGTAAAGAAATTAACCAGATTATTTATCATTATTAACCACTATGTCAAGATACCAAATATAAAAATAGGGACTATGCATAAAAAAGACAATATTTTACATCTATTAGATATGAATCAAGCACTATGCAAAAATTATGCTAAACAAATTAAGGAATAATTTAAAGGCATGTTCAAAAACACCCATGATTCCTAAACCATATAAACTGGTATTTTATACTATTTTTTTTGTTTAAAGTACTCTTGGTACTGTAATCCTATTTGGAGAATTGTTCTTTCTCTATGAATTACCATCGTATGGGTCCATGTTTTTTTATTTGCATCTATGTTTGGTTGGCTCTGTTATCAGTAATTATTTATCATTATTTATTTTTCATCTAATCAATTAATTGATAGTAGATTTTGTGCAGACTTCAATGTTAAAGCAAGTTACAAGTGGAGAAAAGAAGGTAACCATAAAATTCAACCATAATTTATATCTAAAACATTATACAGATAATGTTGATCTTTCACAGAATAATTTTACCAGTGTGACTATCAAGAATACAAAAATTATGAAATATGCCTCAACATACTGCCCCTGGTTTTGAATTGGATAATTCCTGTCTTATACATACATTATATAATATATATATATTAATAATATATTATATAATATATCTATTATCTATATATTATTTTTTTCCCCCAAAATAATAGCATTCCTTTTTATATATTAATATAATTTGGGCATACACATTATTTACTGTAACAGCCAAAGAAGTTAATAACATAAAAAAAGATTAATAAAACACAAAAATCGTGGAGACATGCACATAATTTAAATATGCGCGAGTTACAAAAACTCAGGTTCACAATTAAATACACGACTAGCAAAAAAATTACTTATTCATGATTAGCTACAGAGAGTATAAATAAAAACTTTCAAAAATGTGTGTGTATGTATAAATGTAATTTATGTACATGCATAGTATGTTTTTAATTACTGGGAACTTCACAATCAAAATGGGTTTTGCAAAATAGAGTTCAAATCCTAATTTGCAATTTCATACCATTATCATGGTCAATACATCTTATAAAAGTGTAATTAAATCAAATACCATTTGGGGAATTATTGCCGTAGAGTGCCGCCTAACCATGTGTGTTTTTTATATCCAAGGAATCACACATGAATAGCCCTTTCCTTACCAAGTTAACAGCTTGTGAGATTATGTTAAATGAGAGTGTATTAGCCACACCCTGGGAATGTAGAGGACCTCTTTTGCCATGGTAACCTGCTCACTGAACCTTCATCTGGGACTATTGCAATTATATACCATATATCAGAAAAGAAAATACAAAAAAACGCTAAGCCCACGTTTATACCTTACAAGGAATGTCTATTGATCTCCTTCAACATCATTTCAAATTATACAATTCTTCTAAACACAATGAACATAACTCCATATGTTCAGTTCTAATATAATAATAAATTCAACAAACCATTTGTTCAACAATAAAATTATCAACCTACTCATCCCCCCTTGCAAGTATTAAAATCCTTGCAAGATGAGCAAAAAACCACCATCAATTGACTTTATGAGAAAACATTCAATTTTAGATAAATTTTAAATTGCGTGATAACAATCAAACACTCTTAACAAAACTCAATGATAAAACCCTTCAACTTCCAACAATCAACAATCCTAAATATTTTTGGTACAATCTCTAACACTGTGCAGTAAAATTTTCCTTTATGGCTTACAACCAAGCCTCACACTGGAACAATTGCATTTTCTAGGATATTACAACCATTTGAGAAAACTTTCACGGTCCTAAAACTGTGCGAACAGAATAAACCGTCTGTGTAATACAGTTTGAGCACCAATATAATTCCTGCCAACATCTGATGAATAACCGTAAACATTGTGAGACAAAAGGTAAAAAAGTTGGAAAGAGAACGAGTAGAAATGAGTATCGATCACAATAAAGAGATATTGATTGGCTTCAATTATATCTTCATCAGAAATACATGGATGAAGAAATAATTGAAACCAGATCAAATTCATACATATTAAATGGTATGGTGAAGATATTTATTTTTAATTCATTTCTACTTTTATGACCTCTTTTGAGCTGGTTTTTACATAGCTAGCATTAGACATCAAAAAAATACGAGCAAATGAAAGTTGTCATTCTAAAATACTGGAGATTGACAGCAATATCACTATATAATAAATAATGCATACCTTAGATGTGTATTAAATTGCACCGAACAAATGCATGTAATATTTCTGTTAAGCCATAAAGCCTAATACCTTGGAAATATAAACATGTCTACATAGTAACCATTTTAACATTCTTGAAAAGTCTTGAAAAATACTCTGACTTACCAATTACTATATCAAAACTATAAATAATACTCTCTAGTCACAAACCAATTCCAGACTTTTGAATGCTCTTGTCACAAAACCTCATGAAGAAGACTTAAAACAACCAAACCATAATCCCATGCCTGCACATATAAGTACACAGCCTGTAGCAATATGGAGAAAAAGCCTATCTGAAAAAATTAACATGTGCAGTTTACTATCTCTTGCAATCAAATCTTTAAAAATTCTTCAAAATTAAGCCCATTTCTTTACAAAATTCAGTAAATGAACAGACTATTCTATTCTTGTCAAGTGGAAAATCAGCCTAAACTAGAAATGGTGGCAAGTAATTCCTTCCAGGGCAATCAGCCTGCTCTGTACTGTGTGCACTGCAATTGCCCTGATTTCAATCACTGAGGATATGCAGCTCTCAAGGAGAAATCAGTATGTTAACCTCATTTCCCTTAAAAAAAGTTGCAATGCCACAGCCAAAATCTATATATATATCTAAATAAATTATATACTGTTATATATATATAATCTGTAATGTGTTCGACAGCACACAATTGATTAAATATGCCATGGGAAAAGAAGTCATCTTTGGGTTACCATATTCATACAATATAATACTTAACCAAGAGTAAAAATATCAACAGTCCAATCCCAATTATAATCACAAGACTGTCCATATTATTTCCATGTGAATAAAATCAAGAATAACTTGA
Source organism: Penaeus chinensis (assembly GCF_019202785.1). Taxonomy (NCBI): domain Eukaryota; kingdom Metazoa; phylum Arthropoda; class Malacostraca; order Decapoda; family Penaeidae; genus Penaeus; species Penaeus chinensis. The sequence goes on from NW_025918636.1 coordinate 6,669, forward strand.
ACATTCAATAGAATAATAAACTACCCATTTAAAAATCAGAACTTAACATAAAATAACCATGAGATTTCACTCCTTTACCTTTTTTTTTTTTTTATTTCCCAAACTCTTGTTTTTACTATTTGGCTGACTAGCAGAAGAATATGTTAGTACTTAAGTATAAAATAATGTTAATCTATTTTTTTTCATAACTTGAGTTCCTGTCTCAAAGAAAATAAAATAAAATTAATCCTGATTTCTTATACCCCGCAAGATATATTTCTATACATCATTTAAATTAGTTTTCTATATGAAATATCAGACTATCTCATATAAAATACTGCACAGGGATTTCTAATCCCCTAAAAAAAAAACATCCTGTTTCCATTTTGGAAACATTGTCTCTAAATAATTCCACAACACATAAACACACAAATAGAAACATCCACAGCACGTCACTTTTCACTCTGTCAAGGTGCAACTTCATCAACTTTTTCGTTCCAAGCTTTTTCTTTAAGCTCCACCCAGTCTGTTGTATTCCAGCATCACCTAGGTCTATTTTAAACTCTTTTTTTCCCATTCTCCCTGTCTTTTGTATATGTGTACATGAAGCCTCCCACCGTGTTTAACACAATGCCAGTTAAGAAAACAAAAAGTTAGTCTCTTGTCACTACTGAACTCTCTGTATGGACACACACATAATCAAATCACACACAAATCACAATCACGTATTATCTAACTCTCTCATCATGCACGGAATATATTAGTAATAAAAAGGTATGAGCGCACAATACATACAATTATAAATAAGATAAGAACGTATGCAGATATGGACATATACATATGCAAACATGCGATAGACCGCAAGGCGCAGGCATTGCACGCACTGCACGAAAACAGGAGCACGCCTCGCAAGCCGTCTCTTCAACGCATTAGCGCTGCACGCACGCACAACAAAGCACCACGTTCATATGAAACAAAATCCCCCCCCACGCACACTACACCCAAGCACAAGCACAGCAACACGCACGCACGCACGCATCGCTCACACACATCGACAAAAATGCTCGACGCACAAAAGTGCTTGTATAGTACAGTTTACATAATATTAACCTACCATTAAATTAACAGGAATCAAACACCACACCCGCCAAAGACAAAAAAAAGCCATGAACTGTTTGGAGACAGATTTGATTAACACCAATAATAGAGGTAGTTAAGGGCTGAGTTTGAGCATTGTGCACAGGAACACGAGAAAATAAAGCGAAAGGCCGAATACTAGTAGCCACCAGCAAGATTATTAGGAAACTTGTTATCTGCAAATACATCAGAAAAATGAGAGAAATAATTAGTTTCTCTGTAACATTTGCAAATTTTTTTAGTTAATAATTATGACTTATTCACACGAATCATGAAAACGCCTTAATTGCCTAAAGGCTTAGGTGGGCCCCCACCCCCCCCCCAACCACCCCCCCCCCCTTGTTGTAGTGGGATACAATTAAAAACACACCCGTAACAACCAACAAAATTGCGATATTGTCAGTATAAATACCATACAGTTTAATACATTAAATAAATTAATTTATATATAATTCCGGAAAAATGTCACTGAGTTATTTCTCCTAAGGGTGTGAACTTACACAGAAATTCTCCAGTTCAGATTACTTCTAAGCACCACACATCAACTTATTATTAACTGCTTTTCTCTTATAAAGATTAAAAAACAATACACTAAAAAATGGAGAAAATAATAATAGTATAATAAGACAACATCTTTTTCAGATCCAATAATTTGTTCTGTCTCTTTTCTTCTTTATCTTTACCAATTCCTAGCAAAACAATATCATACACAAAGCAATAGCCTACCATTAAAATTTTCAAATTTTCCAAAAACTATTCTCCGCTCATCCACTGCTAAAGTCAGAGTCCTAAACGGAAGTGAAGGAATTCAGCAATTATGAAGCAAGGATGTGCAGAGGAGAGAACTGATTCTCTACCACACTGTTAACAGTGAGTAATGAATGCTGCTTGTGTCACAACACTTAAGCTTCCATATTATATTGTCAAACCCATCAAAACTAGGGACAGAAAGTCCTGTGCAAATAAAGATGACGTGCGACGTAATTATATGTATATTCCTAGTACCAGTATAACAAACATGAAATACACTGTTCATACATACATTTGTACATATATACATACCACACATGCATGACATACATTACACATAGAGACAATAAGATTTAGAACTGACTGAAAAAGAATGAAAATGAGAAAGACAGAGACAAAGAAACAGAAAGACAACAGAGAGAACACAGAGCGAGAGAGATTGTATAGTATACACACATAAATTGCATATTACAAGTTGCCTGCAATATGGCAGATTATGTCTCTGTATGAAACTATTCATGTCCTGCCCAACAAACTGTAATCATGCAGAATAATCTAAATCGTCAATGAACCAATATTGAGCTTCAACCTTTTTTAGTACTTCTGCAGAAATCATTATTCACTTTAGGGTTTAGAAGCCCTCATAGCATCAGGTACATAAACAATTTAATATAGGAAAGATTTTATTGTACACCCACCAACATCAATAAAAGTTCAAAAATTGGACAAAGACAAAATTTACCGCAACTTGAAGCATGCATTCACATTTCATAACAGTTATTCGTACAGGTTTATCAACATTCTATTTCCACAGATGAAATCAAGTCAAACTAGCCCTGCATAACTAAAACTTCACGCACTAACACTCTAACCTGCAATTCACTCATACTCACCAGCTATATAAACACACCAAAATGTGAATGGTTAAAGACCTGACAGTAAAAGTACAAAGGTGGACGCAGCGGCTTTCTTAAGGAACACAACAGGCCAATACCTAGGTAGAGGTTAGTGGGAGGCATCTCTTTAAAGCTCCATACTTTGGAATGTTCATCTCCTTTGGGATGAGAGTTTTCATGAGATGCATTCATAAAAAACTGTATTACATATATAAAAATTAGTAATTCAACTACTTAGAACAAAGCTTTTCTATATCAACTAGTTTGTTTCATCATAGGCATATCAAAATATTTTATTAATATAATCTAAATCTTCAGAGGCTGATAAAAAACTTCTATCAACCAAATGATAAAACATAAGCCTGATTAGAAAAAAAAAACATACCTGATCTCAAAGGCGCTAACAGAGGGACAAAGTAGCGTGCACAGGTAACACAGGGATGGAATAAAGGAAAATATTTACAGATGCAGTAGTGAGTGTGTCAAGAGATACTCTTCCTAAGGCAACGCAAGTCTATCAAGGACCACATTGAAAACAGCAACTCTGGGGAGA
>NW_025918637.1:0-2500 GCF_019202785.1 Penaeus chinensis
ACCCCCTCCTCTCTCTTCTCTCCTCTCTCACTCTCTCTCTCTCTCTCTCTCTCTCTCTCCCCCTCCTCTCTCTCTCTCTTCTCTCTCTCTCTCTCTTCCCTCCCTCCTCTCCTCTTTCTTCCTCTCTCTCTCTCTCCTCTCCCCCCCTTCCCTCCAACTTCCTTCCCTTCCTCCCCCCCTTTCCCTTTTCCCACCCTCCCCCCCCCTTCCTTCCCTCCCACCCTCCCCTCCCTCCCTCCCTCCCCTTTCCCACCCCCCTCCCTCCCTCCTCCCTCCAACCATCCATCCAAAACCATCCATCCAAACCATCCATCCATCCATCCTCCCCTCCCCTTCCCTCCCTCCCCACCTCTCCCTCCCTCCCCACCCCTTCCCATCCCTCCCCTCCCCTTCCCTCCCCAATCCCTTCCCCCTCCCTCCCCACACCCTTCCCTCCCTCCCCTCCCCACCCCTTCCCTCCCTCCCCTCCCCATCCCTTCCCTCCCTCCCTCCCCACCCCTTCCCTCCCTCCCCTCCCCTTCCCTCCCCCGCAGCGTGCAGTCAGAGCAGTCGGCGCTGTCCGAACTCATCACGTTAATTGTCTTTCGCTTCCTGACAGTTCCTCGTTTGGGTAAGGTGGGCGGGGTTGGGTAAGACTGGGGTAAGGGGGATGGGTGGGTAAGGATGGCGGAAGGGGGTGGAGGGAAGGGGGGTGGGTGGGTAAGTGCGAAGTGAGGGAGGAGTGAGGTAGGAGTGAGGGCTTCCTGGATGAGGGTTGGTGATGAGGGGGAAGATGTTGAAGGGCGTTGAGTGATAGATGGGCGGCAATGGGCGTGCGGGCGGGTGGTCTCGATTGTCTCGTTATGATCTGCTTGCTCCGATCTATCAGGCTGAGGGGGAGGGGGGTTGGAGTGGGGGGAGAGAGGGAAGGGGTGAAGTGGGGTTTTGGTTGGGTAGGGATAAGGAGGGGGGGGAAGGTGGAAGTGGGGAGAAAGAGGAAGGGGGGAGTGAGGAGAAAGAGGGAGGAGGGTGGGAAAGAGGAGAGGGAGGGAGGAGGGGTAGAAGTGAGGAGAGGGAGGGTGGGGGAGTGAGGAGAGAGAAGATGGAGGGTAGGGGTGAGATAGAGGGAGGAGGGGTGGGAGTGAGGAGAGAGAGGGAGGGGGGAGTGAGGAGAGAGAGAGAGAGAGGAGTGAAGTGAGGGAGAAAGGAGGAGGAGAAACTGAAGTCAGTATCCTGCTCTATATTCATTAATTAGATAAATGACTAATGACAATGAGGATATGTAAAGATGCTAATCAAATATTCATTTATAGGGGGGAGGGGGGGTCAATGAATATACCCAGAAAATAATTACAATCATAATGGAACACCAACGAATACATTAATGAGGATGATGATTGTGATGATGATATTAATGATAGTAATAATGACTATGATAAAAGTAATAATGATAATGATAATAATAATATTATAATGATAATAATAATGATAATTATAATGACAATAATAATAGTAATAATGATAATGATAATAATAGGAATACTGATAATAATAATAGAATAATGATAATAATGATAAGGATAATAAAGATGCCGATAATACTAATAACAAAAATGACAATTATAAAAGACAATACTAATAGCAGGGACGATGAAAATAACAATAAAGACGAAACACGAACTGCACGGAAAGTGTTTTGAAGTTAATTAGGGCGTAACTTATCACCGAAGTTAATTAATGCGGTGAAGTTGATTATGCGCGGGAGGGACTCACTCCTCTCTCACTTCTCCCTCATTTCTCTCTCACTCCGCTTTCATTTCTCCCTCACTCCTTTCTCACTTCTCCCTCACTCCTCTCTCACTTCTCCCTCATTTCTCTCTCACTCCGCTTTCATTTCTCCCTCACTCCTTTCTCACTTCTCCCTCACTCCTCTCTCACTTCTCCCTCACTCCTCTCTTACTTCTCCCTCATTCCTCTCTCACTCCGCGTTCATTTCTCCCTCACTCCTTTCTCACTTCTCCCTCACTCCTCTCTCACTTCTCCTTCACTCCTCTCTCACTTCACTCCTCTCTTGGATGACAGTGATAAAAATCAATAAAAGAGGGAAGAGAGAAATTGAAGAAGTGGAGAAGGGTAAACGTGCGAAAAGGAAACAGAAAGAATGTGAAGAAAGACAAAAGACGAAAGGGAGAAAGAAGACAAGGAGAAAATGGGTGAAAGAGGAAGAATAAAGTGAGGAAAGAAATGGAGGAAAAGGATAATGAGAATAAATAAAGAATAAAGAGAGAGGGAAGGACATCGGTAAAGAATGAGAGAATGAAGGAAGAGAGAAACTGAGAAAGGAAAGATGAATGAAAATACCAAGTAAAGAAAACGGAATATGAGGAAAGAAGACAGAGAAATATTGTGAGAAAAAGGGAAGAGAAAAGGAGGAAAGAAATGGGAGGATTAATAATGTAGAATAAATAAGAATAGTGAAGGAAGACAAGGAAAAACAAATGTTAAGGAAATCGATTGATAA
>NW_025918638.1:0-13748 GCF_019202785.1 Penaeus chinensis
ATTAATTGTTTGTCATCATCATCATCACCCATATACGCGCATGAGTATTGTTCACATTTGACGTAATACATTTTGATGATTCTTTACCTTTGTATTTTCTGGCAGAAAGATATAAAGCAATAACCTCCAATATATATTGACGCTGGACTACACTACGTCCAGTTGGTACAGGTATTGGATAAATATACAGTAGAAGCCTTATAATTATAACATTGATCAGGCAGATCTAGATGGAAACTACTTACAAATTTTAATACATATCACAGTGATAGAGGGGTAACCCAATTCCAGAATACCGAGCATCGTCCGCTCGTCTTGCCAACCGTCCTCTGAGTCCAAATGTGTAGAAATAATAATTCCATCGTTGAGATGAACGTCAATGTCGTACCATTCTTAAAAGTATCAAAGTATACCCTATTGTTAAATAATGTTGTCCTTTAAGATTAGGGGGGGTCGAACAACTTCAACACCGCATGTATCAGTTCCAGAAATAATTGCTCGGTAACGATGGACCGAATGCTTGTACAAAAGTAATTCGAAATTGAGGTCCCATCAGACTTCAATGAACCCTAGTTGCAAATATTGTACATGTCTTGATCTCTTCTATCGTTACCAATTATAATTTTAGCAAGAATCAATATAGGGGTTGTCTAACCCAGTGTATCGATTGTACTATAACTTGAGCAAATGTTTATATTAGTCGTTATTATCGTAGCTATTTCTGAAGAAGGTATTCTTGTATATATTTACAAATATATTTTTGATGAGTTATCAAGTGGAGTTTCGAGAGGTAAATGATCGTGAAAAATTCTCGATTAAACGAATAACGAAATAATATCATTCTTTGGTTCATTATGCTGAATATAACACAAAAAATTTGCTCTCCTGGAACGATACCAATAGGCAAAGATAATGAAGGTAAATTCTTTTCCCCTATCAACAATATCGGAGAATAATGAGTTTCCCTTTGACTAAGTAAAGAATCACCTCCGGTTTTCCCTTATAAAATATATATAAAAGAAAACAAAAGGAACTTAGATGATGTTTTCTTTTGGCAAGGATTAATTACCAGCAAGTTGTCCCGAGATTAAAATTGACACGGCATTCGAAAGCCATCTCGGAATTAGAGGACAACTGATCGAAATCGATGTTACCAATAAAACACAGTTCTCCATGTCTCTTAACACTAATACTATGTGAAAGGGTTTCTTTGAAAAAATGAAGCATCTTTTGAATGGCGAACTCGTTCATTTTTCTGTTTCGAGAATGTATAATTGGTTTTATATTTAAATCTATACCAATTTTGTCATCGTATTCATACCATAACTACGAATATTATCTGTGTTATATCCTCGTAATCTTTCTCTGGTCAGATTCTATATTTGAATCAGGATAATACTTTTTCGATACATGTTTTTAACTGAAAATATCTGCTTATACTCAGCTCCCAACCTTTGATTTATAATCAATGAATCCATCTTTTATAATTTGAATAGAATGATTGAGTGACGATACTACGTCTAATAAAATATAATACTCTATAGGAATTGGACAAGTTTTTTATTAAAGTTAATTCTGCATTTACAATAATGTCTGACTTGTCCTGATATGGCGAAGTGAACCGTCCAAAACGAATAGGATCCTCTGCATACAAAACGACATGACCTGACATCTTACCGGGGATAGTTTCCAAATACTAAACTAGAGTAGCTTTTATATTGATCAATTGGAAGTAAATGGGAAAAATTTAGATATTTAGAACTAAGAGATGCTGGGACTTATATTCTACTGTTTAAATAGAGATTTTGTTTGATTTTAATACACTTGAGAAGACTGCATCTTGACAAATCAATATTAGGAGACCATTTCAGGAAAAGGACTGGTATATAAACGAAAACATCATAATAAAATAGCTGTTTTGATTGAATAACATATTCTATAAGTTTCACCATATATAAGATATTCAGTAGGGAATATTTACTTTCAATAATAATAGGTTTTCCCCAATGATCTAGGATAGTTTAGAGTTATTCCCATGAGTACAAACCGAGAGGTCTCTCCTCATAATTCTTTCTATAAAACGACAAAACGTTATTTCTAACTTCACCTGAAGTCTACCTAGTATAAATTCGCGCTCTAAAAATATAGAGCCGAAATGATCTATTCCTTATTTTCTCCCTCTCCTTTCTCCGATAAAACGTATATGTATTTGTTTAATAGACAAAAGAGAAATCACAGAGGAAAATGTTATTTTCATATTCAACCATGATTTTAACTCCATCAATATCATCATCCATCAAATCTTTATAAGTCATTAATATCACATTGATTCTCTTTCTAAATCTTTGAAGCGATATCACTTGCATGTTTATCGTCATTATATCTATTAACGATGCATGCAATTTTCATGACAATATAAAAAGTTTATCAATTGGGGGTGAATCAACCTTACGAGAAAAATAAATTCGTATGTTTGGGATTTTGGTCATGCCCAACATAAGCTCATCTTTACCATTATTAATTTTTTGATGTTACAATATTAATAGGTCCTGTTAATAAAGCATTTAATTTTTCAGATTATCTTTCTTTTTTTGTAACAATTTGGTAATAAAATTATATACAAAATATTACTAGAACAATAGAATAGCTGAAAAGCCATATAAATAAAATGAAAATAATACTAGTCGACGTTCATGATACAAAGAAATATATAAGATAATAAAAAAATAATTATAATGGTGAACAAGATTTTTATGTTACAAAAACTAATTTATGAAATATTCCTACTTTAATATTACATTTATATGACTATATTATATCAACCAAATATATAATATAAACCAGATATATATGATATATACTTTATAAATGAAATGGAATATCATAAAATAATCGAAATAAAAAAAAAAAAATATCTAAACTTGGAATTACATTAACGCCAAAGAAAATATATTACAGCTTTTGAGAAGAAGCCATAAAAAATATATCGATATATCTTTTAGGAGAAGCAAGCGAAGTGGTAACTGGTTGATGAACAAAGCGTAGAAAAATAAGAATGAATCAATGAAAGACCTCCTAGAACCAAAATCAGTGATAGTGAAAAGGATACGGAAAATAAAAAATTTAGGACTCTATGTTTTCCCCCCCGAAAAAAAATATTGGGTACTTGGCGGGAAAAGGGGAAACTGTTACAAAAACCTTTAAAGGGGTGCGACTTTTGGGTCGAAAAAGGTAAAAATTACCTTTCAAACCCTAACAAAATTGCTGAAATTATAAACATGTTGATATCAGAAACTATTAAATATAATTTGGGAAAAAAAATATTACTGGGGGGAAAAAAAAAGTTACAGGAATAGGTCGAAATAAAACCCATGTCTATTAAAAAAAGTAAAAAACACTTAAAAAAAAATTATCAAGAAAAGAAAATAGAGGTTGATCATCCAAAGCTTTTAGAGAAATAATAAAATTTTAAATGGAAACCCCAATTTATAAAAAATTTCGATAGAGAAAACAAGGTTCCCGATTTAAAAATTTTTTGATAATGTTCAAAAAAAAATAAACCAAACCCGGGTTCCCAGTAATAAAAGTGGGTAAATTAGAAAAGGTTTTCCAAAAGGTGGAAATTTATATATAATTGATGAAAAATACCGCTTTCCCTTTAAACTAAATTTTTCCCCCAACTCCCCCCAAAAAAATAGGAAAAGAAAAACCCCCAAAAAAAAATCATAGGGGAAACCACCCGAAAAAAATGATAAAAAGAAACCCCCGGGTAAAAAAAATACAACCGACCGGGATTCAATTTAATCATTCCATAGTATTTTTGGGGAGTGAATTTTGCAAAAAAATTCCCCCACCCCCCCTAAAAACCCCCCGGGAAACACAAAATTTTTGAAAAAATTTTCTCGAAATAAACATCCCCCTAAAAGACTTTTTTATATTAGTCTCCCCAAAAAAGGCCCCTTTAAAATGTGCAAAGATTTTAAATACAACTTGCGTACGAAAAGGCAACATCCTTTTTTCGAATTTCCACCGTAATTCTATGCAAGACACTTGGGTTTGAATTTTGGAAAAAAAATTGAAAACATATACCCGTGGTTCCCCCAAGTTATTTTTGAATATTTATAATTTTTTCGTCTTCGCATAAATCAAAAAAACGATGAGACTCAGACAATGGAAAAATATGCAAAACAATGGAACCTTGAATGTTAACCGGAAATTTTTTTTGGAAAACAAATGGAATTTGGTTAATATTTTTATTCCCCGGCCTTAAAAACCCAAAAAAAAAGGTTCATTTACTTCCCAAACAGGGAAATTTTCCCTTTTTTTAAAAAATTTTCTTTTTTAAAATGGCATTTAAATTTTTCCACCCCAAAACCATTCAAACCCCATAACCAAGAAGAAAAACAAGAAACGGATCAATTAAAAAGATTAAAAATTAAAGCAAAGAAAATATAATAAAATTTGAAAACAAATATACAAAAGATATTCGACCCATGGTTTTGGGTTACCAATTTTAAATGCAACCATAAAAAAAACCATTTCCTCCTGTACAGCAATAAAACTTTCCCAAAAATAATTTAAAATTTTAAACAAAAAGGTTTTCGAAAGTTTAACATATTAATTGTGGCCCTTTTTAAAAAAAAATTTCCAAAATATAACAACTCCTTATTTTTAAACTAAAAATAGTATAACCCCGCAATAATTCAAAACACTTTGGGCTCGCTTCACTAAAAAGGGATTTACGATTTAACCCCCTCCCAGCGAGAATGGTGTTTTATCATTTCAAATAACAAATAAAAATATGAATTTATAACAATTTGCTCCCCCGTGTTTTTGGAGAAGTTTTGCCCCCTTTTTTAAAAACCCCTCTTCTTTAAAAATTCCTTTAAATTCTTTTTTCCCTTTTAATTTTTTTGGGGAAAAAGCCTTGTGTCAATACATAATTCCCCCCACGAAATAATCAAAAAAATTTTATACAAAAAAACTGAAATTCTTGAAAATAAAGAAAAAGAAAATAAAAAAATATAGAATTATTAATTGAACAAAATAAAATAAAAAAATAATTTAGACTATTTTTTAAAACAAGATAAACAACTGGGAAAATTACGAAAAAAAAAAGAAGAAAGAAGATCAAAAAAAATTTTTAAAGAAGTATTTTATTACAAATTTTTTGAAAAAGTTGTTAACCGCAAATTGTAAACTTTTATGTTTAATAAAATCCCCTTTTAATATATATAAATTTTATATTATTATTATTTATATAAAAAAAATCAAAAATGGGTTTTTGAATAATTTTAAAAATGTTTCCCAAAAAATAAAATGTTTTTTATTTAATAAATTTTTAAAAAAAATTTTTTTTTTTTTCGAATACATGCTAAGTGTGGAAAAATGTATTTTTGGTTAAAATAATTTTTATTTTAGAAAAAAATCACAAATTTAAAGAAACCATAAACAAAAAAACAAATAACCTTTTTTTAAGAAGATATATAAAAACCTCAGAGCTCTTTAAAAAGGGGAAAAATTAAAAATCCTAAAAAATGTCCAAAAGAGGCAACGTGATGTCGATTTTTGATACGGGGGCCCCAATCCCATAAATTTAAAAGATGAAAAATTTTTTTTAAACAAGTAATTCTCACAAAAAAAGATTAAAAAACAATTTAAAACCCCCAACCCCCTACTCAAACACTGGTGTCAATTATATTTTTAAATGCCCGATTGTGATTTTGAGGACGTCATGAGCGATATATACAATTTAGAAATCATGAACAAGTTTCCCGACACATCAAAATTTTATTAGATAAAAATAAAAAGAACCAAAATTCCCTTCAAATCTAGCGAATAAAGCTTGGAATATTTGGGGTGGTGGGCTTAACAAAATAATCAACTGAACAAAACTATAAAAAAAAATCAACCCCCAAAATTGTAAAACCCACAAACAAGGATTGAAAAAAAAATTTAGGAAAATGTAAAGAAAAATTACTAGACGTATTTGGGACTCTTCACTAAAATAAAAGGGAAATATTTTTTTAAAAACTATAAAAAAACAATTCCAAACCCTTTTGGTTTTTTAAAAAAATTTTTTTTATTATTATATAATGAAAATTTTTTAAAAATATATGTTTTATAAATAATAAAATTTTTAAAAATATATATTAAAATATATAAATTTTATCAAATTCCTACTCTTGACTATGCCTCATCCTTTTCTAAAGTTCCACCAGTTGAATAATTTTGCTTCTTTAAACAACCCCTGTAAGCAGAATACCTCAAGATCAGATAAGTTTAACAAACAACTGATGCAATTAAAAGATTATCAGATAAAAAAAAAAGTAAGTTTTTGGGTATTGACATTATCAACTAATACATCTTTTTCCAAAAAAAAACCACATTAAAAAGTTTAAATCATATAACGTACCCCAACCCTTTTTTATAAATGATATTTTTAAAAACCAATACCCAAACCGGGATATATAAAATTAAATATATTCATATATAAATATATAAATAAAAATAATTCTTAAAACTCAATATTTATAAAAAAAGACAATCAAAAGATATTTTTTTTATTTCATTATTTTAAATCCTCCTTGTTTTTTAATATATTATTAAAAAATTTATAAAAAATTTTTAAAAATTTTAATTTAAAAACCCCATTTTATACAACATAACATTCAAAATCTGTATGATTAGAACTATGGGATGAAATACAAATATTTTTTGTGGTAATAGGGGTTTTAACTATATTTTTGAAATTAACGGATGATATACGGAATACTTTTATGTTCCTTATTTTTTTTAAAACGAGAATACACGGTTAGTTTTTTTAAAAATTTTAAAAAATTTTGCAAAAATTGATTTAAATCATTTTTTCATTCGTCCCCAATCACCACCACGCCAACCCCGCAAACCTATCTGTAGGGAAATAGAACCATATCTACTTCGGTATATGTAGTCGTTAATAATTCGAAAATTCAGTCAGACAAGATTGAAAATAATTTTTCACGTAACCCTGAACTGTCGTTTTGATACCATTCACCGATGTGATCATCCCTATTATAATATTATTATAATTATTGCCTGGTTTACCATACGAAAAATGGACCCAAAGAGATTAGCCACACAAGGGACACCTTTAAAAATTCAATAGTTTTTCCGGGGTGTTCCTCTTGATTCCTTTAAATTGGTCCAATATTTTTCGTTAATGCTATACGACCGCGCATAGGAAATTTTGTGTACGGACCAAACGTGTCGGATATGCTTTTAGATAAGACCGTGGGTTTTAAATTGCTTATACGTACATTGTTGACAGATACAAAAAATCTGTTTTTTTATAATCTGGATCTAATATATCTCCAGCAATTAGGGATATCTGGAATTTTCTGCCTTTATACTCTATTATATATATATATTAATATTATAAATTTTATTTTTTTAGGTATTAATACGGTTGGGTTTTAGAATATAGTATATTTTCTTATGAAATTAAAAACCCATGTAATATTTTATTCTTTTATGATTTATAGCCCATATATGTATATATATATTTTGTTATATTATATAGAATAAAGTATAAAAAATTTAATATATATATTTTGGTTTTTATAATAAAAAAAATTAGATAATAAAGTTTTAAAATATAAAAATATAAAAATATTTTTGTTAAAATTATATAGATATAAAGTATAAAATTAGATATATATTAATATTGTTTATTAAAATAGATATAAAGTAAAAAAATTAGATATAAGAATAATATAATGGATGAGAAGCAAAGTGAAATATACAGGATTTATATTCCGTCATTTGGGGAATAATAACACAACTTTAACAACTAACATAGTAGACACAGGGCAAAATTTTATAAATGCCAGATACCGACTCCCTTACAAATGAACCTAATTCCCTCATTAAAAAAAAAAGAGAAAAAAACCTTCAGAACAAAATGAAGCAAATAATGATCCCGAGTAATATTGATAGTATAAATATACCTAAAAAAAAAAAGATCACATGAAATTTCCAGAGGAAAAAGAAGAAAAGAAAAAGATACCAGTGGGAAAACGAATATACCAGTCATGAAAAATTAAGAAAGAAATCCTCATCAGAGCAAGAAAATAACAGATTAAATGGTCCACGATGCAAGCGTAAGAAATATAAAAGAAACAGATATAGATGATAATATTTAAAAAAAATGACAATGAACAAGCCATAATGATGTCGGAGCCACGGGTGGCGATGATGAAAACATAATAAATGGTGCAGATGGAAAGGAAGATTTTTTAAAAGATGAAAATAAACTAGATATAATGAAAAAGTAGATAATAAATCAAAAATAAATATTTAGAAGAGAAACTAGCAACAAGACCAAATATTGATCAAATTACTACTACTAGTATCATTGTTTCCTGATCAAAGTGAACAACTAAAATAAAAAGACAAAAAAAATTAAAAAAAAAAAGAAAAAGGTCCCTGAAAAAAATAAAAAAAAAAAAATTATAAACACATATTACTGTAAAAAGAAAAAAAAATTGATCAAGATACAAAAAAAACCAAAATATTGTATATTTAAAAGAAAAGAAGAAGTAAGAAAAAACCCTTCCTGTAAAAAGGGAAAAGATGACAAAAATTAAAAAAGGCCGAATAAGTCAAAATTTAAAAACAAAATAAAGAAGAAGAGATACCCCCCTTAAAAATAAAAAATGAGGGATAAAAAAAATACAAGCGGATAAGTCAAAAGAAAAAACAAATTAAAAAAAAAACTCTGTAAAAAAAAAAAAAATATTGATCAAGATACACAACCGAATTTTGGGTAAATTTTTTAAAAAAAAAATGAAGAAGTAAGATAAACCACCTGTAAAAAGAAAAATATTTGATCAAAATACAAATGAAAAAACAGCAAATTTTTGTTTCAGAATAATGCAAAACAAGTTTTTATAATTTAACTTCTAGGAATGATCAAATAAAAGAATATGTAATCTTTTTTTTAATTTTAAAAAAATATTTTTTCGTTATATATTTTTGGGATAGTGAGGAAAATACCACTACTTTTGATAATATTTTTACTAATATTGATCCTTATATAAAACCCCCGGTCTTTTTAAAATTTCAAATTTTGAAAAAAAACCCCCCCTACTTTTTCCAGTCCATGAAAAATTTGATGATAAACAAAGCAATTCAGCAAGAAAACCGCTATCGCCAGATATAAAATTCAATTATCTAATGATGATTTTTTTATTTTAAAAACCCCACTAAGGTAAATTATATGATACAAATAATTTTAAAAAACAATAAAAAATTAAAAATGATCAAAAAAATCAATTTTTTTGGAAGAGCATTTTTTTGTTTTAATTATAATGAAATTTCATATTCTTGAAAATATAACAAATAAAAATATATTTTAGAAATTATCAATGGGGTATAACGAATCACCATTCTCAAAATAATAAAGGTGTCACCCAAATTGATGACAATAAATAATGACCTTATAACAATGATGTTTCCAAAATTCTTTCTATGTAATTGTATATTAAATCAACATTACCAAGAAAATTTATAAAAATTTTAAAACCCAAAGATGTAATTCCAGTGAGATGCGCAATTTTTGCGCGCGAAAAAAGCAAAAAAATTAAATTTTTCCCGAAATAAAAAATTTTTTTAAATTATGCCACCCCATGTTTCCCAATTCTTTAAATTATATAAATTTCCAAAATTTTATTATTTTTTTAAAGCCCATTGTAATAAAAATTAAATATCTTTTTTACTTATTAAAGATGGAGCAATAGATTATATAATAACGATTTTAAATAACTTTCGAAATTATTGAAAATTTCGAAATAAAAAAAACCTTTTAAACTTGGTGTTTTTTTAAAAAAAAAATATAAATTTGGTTTGAATAACCACCTTCTAACAATTTAAGGGAACACAAAAAAAGTTAATGATGAAAATAGATTTTGAAAATGAAAGGTTTATTCCAAACTTTGGGTTCTAACAAAAAAATTTAAAATTTTTTTTAACTTTTATCCTTTAAATACGATGGACAAACCCCCTTTAAACCCGAAACCCATTTCAATTTTTTCCGTCCCCTATTAGAAAAATATAATAATTCCGTTTAATAAACAATTTCCCTTTTTAATTTCACTCATTATGTCTATGTAATTCAAAAAAAATAAGTGCAAAAATTTTTTCAAATTTTTAGATCGTGAAATATTGAAATAGTCACGGATCGACAATCAACTCTAAAAAAATGAACTTTCATCGAATATTTTTAAAAATTTATATTATTAAAAGGGTTAATATCTAAAGTAATTTTTTGGATTAAATTCCTGTTTTAAAACCGAGGTAGGGGTTTTTGAGCATTTTTAAGACGGGTACCAAAAAACATAAAACTTTCAGGATTTTTTTTTTTCCGGGTTTTAAAAACATACAAAAAACCCCTAACCAGACAATTTAAAGAAAACCAAGGGTAATTTTTCCCCCTTTATTAGTTAAACCATCTATCGTGAGATATGGTATTTAACGAAATTAAACCACCTCAAAAATTTTCAAAGATGCAAAATTTAAATTTTATAATTTAAAAAAACATATATCTAATAAGACAGATTTGATGGAAAATTTTTTGCAAAAACCCCTTTGAATTTTTATGATTTATTTTTTTCTGATTGTTTTTGGGGCCTAAAAAATTTAAAATTGAAAAATTTTTATGAATTTTTTTTAAAAAATTTTAAAACTAAAACAAGATGAAAAAATTTAAATCTAAGGGAAAAAGAATCTCCCAAAGATTCAAAAAAAAAAAATATACCAGATATATCGACCCCATATTGGGTGTAAAAAAAAAAACTACAATTTATATTTTTAAAAGAAAAATAAACGCCCACAAAAAAAAATATTGATTTATTATCTAAATAAACTTTTTAAACATTAAAGTTTTTTTTATCAATTTAAACTCATGGTTTAAGAATCTTGGAAAAAGATACAATTTATAAAATTTTTAAAAAAACACCAAATTTGGGGGAACGAAAAATATAAGCTTTTTTGGGTTTTGAATAATTTTTCATTCATTTTTTTTAGAATTGTGGTGTTTTTCCTTCAAAAAAACTCAAACCGCTATGAAAATAAGGCTATAACAAATTTTTTTTTTATTTTTGCTTGCAGTTTTTTTTGTATTCTTCATCTCTAAGAAGATTATGAAGATATTATCACCTCATATAACCTCTTTTCTTTCTACATCAATGGGTTACGGTCCTCTTGGATATACATGTAAAATACTTGCTTGGTCACTAATCATTTACAAGACTTGTCTTCTAAAATAAGCATAATCAGATATTATATATTTAAACGTGCCAATGCCGATATTATAAGAAAATAAGCAATACCTTAGGGTATGTTTCCCTTTTTTTACTAATGATGATTATTTTAGTGAATCGCAAATAGGATAAAAAAAGATATAGTAAATAAGATCTTCAAATATCCGACATTACCAATGCGAAATCCACTAACGAAAAAAACACACCTGAAACTATTTATGAATTATTTTCATATAATGGGTGAAATGAACACTCTAATGATCTATACGAATATATTACTGTTTGGAATGAAAAAAACATACTTGAGATCACTTGAAGGAAAGGTATTATTGATAACGATGATCAAATCAAAAAGGAAAATGAAGATAACCCCGATAACCTCTTTGGTGAAGTTGATAAAAAGAAAGAATTAAAAAAATAACAAACCATGGGAGAAACAAAACGAAACCCATTTTAGATAAAAAAATGACATGGGAAGTGATATTCTAAATAAAAAATAAATTGAAAACATTAAAAAAGATGAATGATATGGTTTTAAATAGTAGCTTTTGATGAGCTTAACCAATGCCGATTGATCCCAAAATATGGTAATACTGTTACAACATTAGCTCAAAGCCGGGATTCCTTTAGTAATGATGAATTATGGGAATTAATAATTTAAGATTCATTATGTTGAATGTAAATAATAAATAAAATGAACAATACTAATATAAGGCGATAGGAATGAATGTGTGATATGTTTATTGAAATTGTCCAAATATATTCTAAATAGTTAAATGGAATAACATGGAGTATTCGATTTATGTGGTAATCATTTAATGAAAGAATCAAAAAGGAAATAAGCCATCTAAAACATAAAATAGATACTATCATATCACACATGGAAATATTTTATGATATAATGATGAAATAATTAATATATTTGAAGAAGATAAAAAATAAATTCTCTGATAAATGATCTTATTTATATTTAAAATAGGGACAATAAAATCAAGAATGAGTGATTATATAATAAAAATACCCTCTCTTATACCGAAACCACAAACCCCAATATATTAGAACAACCTTTTCCATCGGTAATGATTCAAATGTATCGCTTGAAACACAAGGACAAAAATGATAAAACAACCTTTTAGAGAGGAGGAATCAATAAAATATTCCAATGGTTATGCGGGCAGTAGAATCTAATTTTTTGGGGAACAACAACCAACAATATTCGTATAAGCAACAACATCAAAAATAGAAATTGGAAAATTTCGGAATGAAATACAACTTTCAGAGAGATCCATCAAATGTTTTCAACGATCATCGATACAGAAGAGCCATGGAACAAACACCGGTGGAACAATACTCGACAGAATCAACTCCTGGTATGACTCAAATGGATATATTACTATTAATATAAAAATGAAATGATGATGATGAACAAGATTAAAAATCTAAATAAGAAAATATAAATAAACCTCTATATCAAATGATAGAAAATATGGAGGAAATCAATAACAAGTGTACAATCAGAATTTGCCACATTGACATATAATACCAACACAACTTTGAGTCGATTCAATAACCACGACAGACCTACACCGATAACCAAAAAGCCTTGATAATGTATCGGAATCGGTTCTAAACTATAATCTGAAACAAAAGAGGGCAAGCTATTAACGCGACCCTACATTCCCGAGCCAACAACAAACAACAATATTTTGGATAATCCAGGCTGGCACAATCCGAGTCAACCCGTCCACACAGAAAATTTAAACATGTCTGAATACAAATGAGGGGGCAAGCGTTAACCGACCACATTCCAAGAGCCCAAACAACAACAAACACTATGTTGGATAAACCACTGGCACAATCCCGATCAACCCTTCCACACAGAAAATGTAAACATGTCGAAACAAATTGAGGGCAAGCGTTAACGCTCCAACAATTCCCGAGACCAACAACAACAAACAATATTTGATATATCCCAGGCGGCACAATCCCGAGTCAACACCTTCCACACAGAAAATGTAACATGTCTGAAACAAATGAGGGGGCAAGCGTTAACGCGACCAACATACCCGACCAACAACAAAACAATATGTTGGATATATCCAGGCTGGCACAATCCCCAGAGTCAACCTGTCCACACAGAAAATGTAAACATGTCCTGAATACAAAGAGGGGGCCAACGGTTAACGCGGCCAACATCCCGAGACCAAAAAACAACAAACAACAATGTTGTGATAATGCCCAAGCTGGCACGATCTCGAATCAAACCGTCCACAAAGAAAATTTATAACATCAACCAGATAAAGATGTTACATTGATCCATCCACACGGAAAATGTAAAACATGTCTGAAACAAATGAGGGTCAAAGCGATTAACGCGACCACAAATTCCCCGAGCCAAAACAACAAAAGTTGGATTTCCCAGGCTGGCACAATCCCGAGTCACCCATC
>NW_025918639.1:7500-24432 GCF_019202785.1 Penaeus chinensis
CGAACCGCACTTCGATCTACTTCCCTTCCCTTTTCATCTTTGCTAATTGCCGTTTTTTATTATTGTTTTTTTGTTCTTCTGTATTCACTCGGGATCTTCGTGGGGCTTCGGGTACATAATAACAGATATAAAAGAACATTTGCATTGTTATTGCCTCTTCCTGCTTGCGCTGGGCCTGACACCCTTGGTTTGTTAAGTGGCCTTCTCCTGTTGTGGCTTGCTGTCAGTCATGCGACTTGGTGGCCGTCGCTCACGTCGCATGCGACTGTTGATCGCTGAGGGCATCTTTGTTTCGCATGCCACGCCGGGGGGTCAAGGCCAGGCGCTTGATAAGGGCTCAGTAAGCGGGCTCAGGGCTAGGAGTGCCAGGGGAGGCTGGGGATCTGCTGGGGATTGGGCCGGTTGCTTTTGATGGGCTTGTTGTGTGGTGTTGCCTGGGGTTGGTCAGGGGACGTCTGATGGGTTCTGCTTTGTATGTCTGTCTGTCTGTCTGTCTGTCTGTCTGTCTGTTTGTCTGTTTCTCTCTCTCTCTCTCTCTCTCTCTCTCTCTCTCTCTCTCTCTCTCTCTCTCTCTCTCTCTCTCTCTCTCTCTCTCTCTCTCTCTCTCTCTCTCTCTCTCTCCCTCTCTCTCTCTCTGTCTCTCTCTGTCTCTCTCTGCTTCACAATTATCCTACTCAGCAGCTCTCCTATTCTCTCGTTAATGTCTTTCGGTGGGCTGTCGCTCTTCCTGGCCTATGCCATAGACTCGTGGGGTCGTTGCATGACTTGAAGCATTTCTTGCAGGCCGCGTCGTTAGGGAGTTTGTATCCAAAGTGTGAAAATAAGTCTGACATAAATACATACATATATATATATATATATATATATATATATATATGATATATGCATGTATGTATGTATGTATATCTGTATAGATGTATATGTATGTGTATATTATATGTATAAGTGTATATATATGTATACATTTATGCATATGCATATATATATATATATATATATATATATATATATATTTATATATATATATATATATATATATGTGTATATGTTTATGCATTTATGTACATTTAGATAGGTGTATATATGTATATATATGTATACATATATATGTATTTATGTATATATGTATATATAAGTATGTATATGTATATGTATATGTATATGTATATGTATGTGTATATATATACATATATGTATATATATGGAGAGAGAGAGGGAGAGAGAGAGTGAGAGAGAGAGAGAGAGAGAGGACAGCCCCCCCTTCTAGCAATCTCTTCCCTGCCCCCCCCCCCCTTGTCGTCTCCTTCCCCCCCCCATCTCCCCCCCCACTCTGTCCCTCATGACCGCGATGACCCAGAAAGGCGCGCTCCCCGAGGCGACGAGATGAGATGAGGTGAAACTGGGGCATCCCAAATTGGGGAAACGAGATTGAAATTGGAGTAAAAAGAGTTGCTTGCTCTCTTTTGCGAGTTAAGATCTTGATAATGTTTGCTTGAGGTGAGGGAGTTCGGGGTGGCGGGGCGATGGGGGTGGGGAAGGGGAGGGAAGGGGAGGGAAGGGGAGGGGAGGGGAGGGGAGGGGAGGGAAGGGAAGGGAAGGGAAGGGAAGGGAAGGGAAGGGAAGGGAAGGGGAGGGGAGGGGAGGGAAGGGAAGGGAAGGGAAGGGAAGGGAAGGGAAGGGAAGGGAAGGGAAGGGGAGGGGAGGGAAGGGAAGGGGAGGGAAGGGAAGGGGAGGGGAGGGAAGGGGAGGGGAAGGGGGAGGGAAGGGAAGGGGAGGGAAGGGAAGGGAAGGGAAGGGAAGGGAAGGGAAGGGAAGGGAAGGGAAGGGAAGGGGAGGGGAGGGGGAGGGAAGGGAAGGGAAGGGAAGGGAAAGGGAGGGAAGGGAAGGGAAGGGAAGGGAAGGGAAGGGGAGGGGAGGGGAGGGAAGGGAAGGGAAGGGAAGGGAAGGGAAGGGAAGGGAAGGGAAGGGGGGGTGACGGGTAATACTGGAGGGCTGGAGGGTGAGGGTGTGATAGGGGTGAGGGGGGGAGGGGAAGGGGGAGGGGGCTTGTCTTCCCGCAGGTGGATTTTGCGAGTCTCGTGAGGAAGAAAAACAGAGCAAGGTCGTCATTTTTTGCAGTGTGATTTTAGCTGTCAGTTAGATTGGGCGTGATATGTAAACAACCCTATTAATGATGCTCATTTTTATTATCTCTCTCTCTCTCTCTCTCTCTCTCTCTCTCTCTCTCTCTCTCTCTCTCTCTCTCTCTCTCTCTCTCTCTCTCT
This sequence comes from Penaeus chinensis, assembly GCF_019202785.1. Lineage (NCBI taxonomy): Eukaryota > Metazoa > Arthropoda > Malacostraca > Decapoda > Penaeidae > Penaeus > Penaeus chinensis. The sequence continues at coordinate 9,765 of NW_025918639.1, forward strand.
CTCTCTCTCTCTCTCTCTCTCTCTCTCTCTCTCTCTCTCTCTCTCTCTCTCTCTCTCTCTCTCTCTCTCTCTCTCTCTCTCTCTCTCTGTGCAGCATCCCTCGGATTCTGCAGAAATGCCGACACTTTGTGGAAAGAGACAAACGCCAGTTGCCTATCGACCGAGACTTAGTCATGCGCGCTTCCAGAGATTTGCAACTCGATGTTAAAAGGTCATTTTTCCCTTGTCATTTTTTCCGTTCGATGACTTCATTACGCTGCGTCTTGACTTCGGCGACGGCGAGGGCGTGGGGGAATGGGGGGGGGTCAGTACTCCGACTCGCATTTTTGTGTCTCTTGTTTTTGCTTCCTTGGGGTTTAACAAGATGTTGGGGGGGTTGGGGGGGGGGGGGCGAGGGAACGCATGCTATGTGGCGATTCGTGTGGGAGTGGAGTTATCATGCCGTCATGTTGGGGAGAATGTGGCGTGGGGGGGGGTGGGGGATTCGCCCAGCATGAATTAGCCCAGATTCTCGGTGGCGAAACGAGAGCGGGGCTTCTCGTGTCGTTTTGGCGTTTCGTTTTGCTAATATGCACGGCGTGAAAGTTCGTCTCATTACATGTCTTCGTGAAGTTTATCTTCGGTGTTTTTTTCATTATCCCTTCTCTTTGGTTTTCTCTTCCCCTTTTATTGTATCGTCTTCCTTCTTCTCCCTTTCCTCTTCTCTCTTCCTTCGCCCTTTCCTCTTCTCTCTTCCTTCGCCCTTTCCTCTTCTCTCTTCCTTCGCCCTTTCCTCTTCTCTCTTCCTTCGCCCTTTCCTCTTCTCTCTTCCTTCGCCCTTTCCTCTTCTCTCTTCCTTCGCCCTTTCCTCTTCTCTCTTCCTTCGCCCTTTCCTCTTCTCTCTTTCTTCGCCCTTTCCTCTTCTCTCTTCCTTCGCCCTTTCCTCTTCTCTCTTCCTTCGCCCTTTCCTCTTCTCTCTTCCTTCGCCCTTTCCTCTCCCCTCTTCCTTCGCCTTTTCCTCTTCTCTCTTCCTTCGCCTTCCCTTCTTCTTTCGCCCTTCCCTCTCCCCTCTTCCTTCGCCCTTTCCTCTTCTCTCTTCCTTCGCCTTCCCTTCTTCTTTCGCCCTTCCCTCTCCCCTCTTCCTTCGCCTTTTCCTCTTCTCTCTTCCTTGGCCTTCCCTTCTTTTGCTCTTTCCTCTCCCCTCTTCCTTCGCCCTTTCCTCTCCCCTCTTCCTTCACCCTTTCCTCTTCTCTCTTCCTCCGCCTTCCCTTCTTCTTTCGCCCTTCCCTCCGGCCTCGGACTTGACACCGACTCGATCCCCTTCGACAGCCGAAATGCCATTCATCGCCCGGGAATTAGATCGACTTACGCTGCTCGAGTTGCACCTGCCGTCGCGTCACGTGATACTCGTCGGTCCATAACGTCACGCTGTGTTGCAGATCAGGCCAAGGGGAGGGGGCGTATCAGCCTCTTCCTTCCTTCGCCGGAGAGTTCTGGCCTTCCGATGCCCTCGTATCAGGCTCAGGCAACTCTGCCGATGCCCGAGTTCACTTGGCGACGGCGACGACGGCGACGATGGCGACGATGGCGACGAGAGGACTCCCCAGCTGTCACCTTTTTGCCGCTCGGTGATCCTGGGGGAGGGCGCGAAGCGGAGATGAGAGACGGATGTCCGAGGTAAAGCGAGAAGGGAGCAGCCGGCACGACACGGAAGGGTCCCCCTCCTATCCTCTCCTTCCCCTTCTCCTCCCTTTCCTCTCTCCTTTCCTCTCTTCTCCACTCCCTCTTCACATCCCCTCCCTTCTCTCCTCTCCCTCTTCACATCCCCTCCCTTCTCTCCTCTCCTCTCCCTCTTCACATCCCCTCCCTTCTCCTCTCCTCTCCCTCTTCATATCCCCTCCCTTCTCCTCTCCTCTCCCTCTTCACATCCCCTCCCTTCTCCTCTCCTCTCCCTCTTCACATCCCCTCCCTTCTCCTCTCCTCTCCCTCTTCACATCCCCTCCCTTCTCCTCTCCTCTCCCTCTTCACATCCCCTCCCTTCTCCTCTCCTCTCCCTCTTCACATCCCCTCCCTTCTCCTCTCCTCTCCCTCTTCTCATCCCCTCCCTTCTCTCCTCTCCTCTCCCTCTTCGCATCCCCTCCCTTCTCCTCTCCTCTCCCTCTTCACATCCCCTCCCTTCTCCTCTCCTCTCCCTCTTCACATCCCCTCCCTTCTCCTCTCCTCTCCCTCTTCACATCCCCTCCCTTCTCCTCTCCTCTCCCTCTTCACATCCCCTCCCTTCTCCTCTCCTCTCCCTCTTCACATCCCCTCCCTTCTCCTCTCCTCTCCCTCTTCGCATCCCCTCCCTTCTCCTCTCCTCTCCCTCTTCACATCCCCTCCTTTCTCCTCTCCTCTCTCACTTCACATCCCCTCCCTTCTCCTCTCCTCTCCTTCTTCACATCCCCTCCCTTCTCTCCTCTCCTCTCCTTCTTCACATCCCCTCCCTTCTCTCCTCTCCTCTCCCTCTTTACATCCCCTCCCTTCTCCTCTCCTCTCGCTCTTCACATCCCCTCCCTTCTCCTCTCCTCTCCCTCTTCACATCCCCTCCCTTCTCTCTCCTCGACCCACGCACGCCATCTGCCACTCACGACGCTCGGATGCGCTTGCCAATACTTTATTATGTATTTGAAAAACTTTAGTATCAGGCTATCAGAACCTGTCGATTAAAATGGGTTTGATTCTGACGGTAACCAGTTGCACTATTCCACCACTGAATTGGGCTGTAGGTACAAGATTTTGGGGCGGGTTTAAGTGTTTTAGGGAAAGCCAGGGGAAGAAAGAAATATAAGAGAATAAAGATAACCTTTCGCGAAGGAAGGAAAGAACAGTGTTTTCATAAAGGCCGAAGAAGGGAGGACGTTTAGAAGACAATCATTTCATTTGCTGTTCAAAGTGTCCGTGTGTCTCGAATGTGATCGGGAGCGCTATCGTCCACGGTCGATGTTATCAGCTGATTGGCGGGCCAGCCTATCATCGGGCCGGTATCTGCAACGAGCCTTTGTCTAAAGTGGCTCTGATATTCCGCTATTAACGGGCCTTGTTGCAGAGAGGGTTCTTCTTTGGGTTTCTGAAGGAGCACAGGAGGGACGTTCGAGTGGTCGGGGCTGCGAATAGACGGAATGTGATCGCTCGATATCGTTAGCGCGTATCCTCGATGTCGCGAACAGAAATACGCGTCGTAATTTTAGACTCGGCGTCGGCAAAGCTCGGTACGCAAGGGATGTTTATCGACAGACTGTGCTATTCTTGGAGGTGACCGGAGAAGTCTTTGGGTGAAGATGTAAAGGGATAAAAAGGGGTGTCGATGCTTCCCTGGCGCGACGGTGATGTAAGATAATAATTGTATTTATTATGGTTGTATTCTCCCCTCTCCGCATCCTCTCCTTTCCTCTCATTCTTACTCGCTCTATTCCCTCTTCTCCTTCCCTTCTTCCGTCTCTCCCCCCCTCTCTCGTTTCCTCCTCCCTCTCTTCGTTCCCCTTTCCCTCACCTTTTCCCATCCTCCCTTCCCTCCACTTCTCTCCCTTCCCTCCTTCCCTCCCTCTCCCGGAGAGACGACCCCCCCCCCTAGAGACGACCCCCCCCATCCAAGGCCCATCTTTCGTCCTTGCCTTCCTGGCAGAGTATCCTTCCCCCTTCCCCCTCTCCCTCCCTTCCTCCCCTCTCCCTCCCTCCCTCCCTCCCTCCCCGGGGACTCCTCACTGCTCTTCACCGTTACTTCAGGGACACCCTCTGAGCCTCTGCCCGCCCGCACGCCCGCCCACCCGCCCGCCCGCCCTCTCTCTGCTACGCGCCCTGATGCTTTATAGGAGAGGCTCTGCGTGAACTGAGGGTGCGGTGTCTGTGTCCTTGTTTGTCCTTGTGGGCCGGCCCGGCTCGCGCGTTTATTTGTTTTGATTTTTTTCTCTCTCTCATTTTGAGACTATTGTGTTGTCTAGGTGTTTGTATTGGATGTAATGGTTTTACTTTCTTTGGTCTGTCTTTCTCTCTCTCTCTCTCTCTCTCTCTCTCTCTCTCTCTCTCTCTCTCTCTCTCTCTCTCTCTCTCTCTCTCTCTCTCTCTCTCTCTCACTCTCACTCTCACTCTCACTCTCACTCTCACTCTCACTCTTTTCCGTTTTTCATGTCCCTCTCCCTTTTCCCTCTTCCTCTCTCTCCTTCGAGCTTGTTATTCCAGGGGCGCCCTAATGACAGGCGTCTACTGTCATCTCGCGAGCGGAGTTCCTAAAGCCGAGCGATCCTCCCGGGCGCTGCTTGCGTCTCCTCCCCGCCACCGCGACCGCCGCCGCCGCCGCCTCCTCGTTCGCTGCCGCCGCTGCCATCTCCTCCGCCATCTCCGCCGCCGTTACCTGTGCGCCAGGGGCCTCCGGAGGCGGCGGCGCACCATAACTTGCATGCCTCGACCATTAACACGGACGTCTGCCACCGCCCTGCTGCTATTCCGAGGGCTGTAAGTTTCTGGAGTTTTATGGTTCCAAGTAACGTCTGCAGGATGTCGCGCGGCAAGGAGGTTTAAAGCCTTAAACATTTCCCTGTCACGGACTTTGGTAGCCTTTTTTGCAAGCATTAATGCGCGGGGAGAACATGCTTCTGTCCTTGTCATGCTGACGGGGCGACGCGCGTTCTGAGGCGTCCCCGACAAGTGCGAGTTGGTCCGAGCTGTTATTTCCATGATGCGATTCAAGTCGGTCTTTCGGTTTTTATAGGTTCTTCATGAGCGGAAACGTCGTGTTATCGTTAATATTATACACTTGAACTCCTTTAACTGTGCGAATAAAAGGCAGGCACATCAGGGAAAGAGACGGAACGCCGTAGGGATGCGAGAGGATGTGGGCGTCGGGCGTGACGTGACACTGGTGGGCGTGTCGGGCGAGAGAGCTCCATAAAGGCGAAGGAGTTGGGAGGTGTCTGATTACGGCCAGACGATGATGGACGTTTGGATTGGCTTCGGGGCAACATTTTAGAGCGATTTTGGGGCGCCCTGAGAGGGTTGATGAGGAAGCCGACGAGGGGGGCGGGGGTGAGGAAGGACGTCGTGTGGGAAGGAACGCAAAGCGACGGAAGCCATTGGTTTGCTTGATCACCAGGCAGTATAAGGTAATGGCGAAGGAAATGCTTTGTTGGACTGAAGCAGCGATTGTTAACTGTTTGGATGTCGTGTCCGTAGAGAAGCGTGGAATATTTGGTGCTTAGTCTCTCTTTTATCGACGCGACGTATACACAGCCAGCGAAACAATGGCCTCGGTATCTGGCTTATCCGACGGCTGGTCTTTCCGAGAAGAGCATCGTTGTTATGCAAAAGCTCAGGTCGATTGAGGCTTTGAAGCATTGAATCATCCCTGGCAGCTGCTAACAGACGTGAGGAGAAGCAACGAGTCTTCTGATTCGCCGATCGCGCTGTCAGTTCCAATCGGCGGTTGGTTATCGGGAGCGATACGGCAGTTACGCAGAAACAATCAGTCGTCAATCGTGAGGGATTTCCGTTTTCTGTCGCGCCCTTTCCTGCCAGTTGGCTCTCGATCGGCCGTAGATTGCTCTTCTCGCTAGTCCGTTTCGAAAGCTTTTGTTTTAACTGTCAGGTCACGATAATGTCACGTCGGTCGAATTATGTCTAATGGCCAGGTATTGAGAGAGAAAGATAGATCTGGTGCCAAGTCAATCGAGTTATGATAAGAGTTTGTCTAGCGTGACGGGAGAAAGAGTGACTTGATTATCTTGTATCCGGTGTTCACAGGAAAAGAAAGATGCTGCGGGTATCTCCGTGCTCTCGCGTTCTCTCTGGTCTGCCTGCTTCCTCCCCTTCCGTTCAGAACGATCAGTCCCCGGCTGTTTACCTGCTGATCTGAAGAGAAGGAAAATTAAACCCCCAAAAGAAGATAATGAACGAAAGAATGTTGTAGGTAATTATTATATTCATAGATAACATCAGGTTGAGTTCGTAGAATAGGAACCGCGGGATATAATTAACATATATTATTATCATTATTATTATTGTTACTATTATTAATTTTTATAATTAGCATATATTATTCTTATCTTGCATTTTACCTTCTCACATGAAGGGAAGGGAAATTAAGCGAAATGGAATAAACGAATGTGTGTAACGAATATTTTGGAGAATGATTCTAATTGTGGATGATTTACCTTTAGGTCGTGTCCGTAGATTCGAAGCCGCGAGATATAACGAACGGCCAAGACTTAACCGTTGTACGTGACATTAGAGCGCAGGTCATGTGTTCTTGGGTAGCCCGGGCTGAGACGAGCGGGGTCGAATTGGGGGGCATTGAGCGAGTTGAAACGTGCAGGGCTGAATAGTCGCTCGGTTGATTGGCGCGGGGGATAACATAGCGCGACTGCTTTTCTTTGTTTGCTTGTTTGTTTGTTTGGGGGGTAATGGGGCGGCTCTGTTAGGGGTCGGAAGGGGGGAAGGGGCTGGGATTGAGGTTTAGAGAGTGGTTTGACGGCGATGAGGTTTATGGCAAAGGGTTTGTGAATGTCTGTTCACTTAGGTTCTCAGTCTTCTCTGTGTCGGTCTGTTTGTTTGTCTCCTTTCTTTCTTTCTTTCTTTCTTTCTTTCTTTTTCTTTCTTTTTCTTTCTTTCTCTCTTTCTTTCTTTCTTTCTTTCTTTCTTTCTTTCTTTCTTTCTTTCTTTCTCTCTCTCTCTCTCTCTCTCTCTCTCTCTCTCTCTCTCTCTCTCTCTCTCTCTCTCTCTCTCTCTCTCTCTCTCTCTCTCTCTCTCTCCCTCCCCTCCCCTCCCCTCTACTCCCCTCCCCTCCCTCTCTGCCTCCTCCTCCCTCTCTGCCTCCTTCTCCTCCCTCTCTGCCTCCCTCTCTCTCCCCCTCTCTCCCCCCCTCCCCCTCTCCCCCTCTCTCCCCCTCTCTCCCCCTCTCTCCCCCTCTCTCCCCCTCTCTCCCCCTCTCTCCCCCTCTTTCTTTCCTTCCCTCCCTTTCCCCCTCTTTCCATGGCCTATCTCTCCATTCTCTCTCTCTCTTTCTCTCTGGACATATTCGGAAGGACAGGTTTGTGCCCGTCCTGACGCGTAGAGGCCCGGGCCACTTTCCACGTCCCTGTAGTTGCGTCCTCTTTGGCTGCTGCTCACTTTGCATTCCTTTGATCGTCTCCTCTGCAATTTATCGATGTTGAGTGATGGCAACCAGTATAGGGCCGTTGGTGGGGGGGGGGGGGGTAATTTAATGAGAGTGTACTTAGCTGAACTTGGGATGATATATTAGTCCCCTTGAAAGAAAGGGGAATGGGGTGATGGGTATCGTTCCGTTATTGGGGGTTTGGGACCGGAATGAGCACTAGGGAAGGAGTAGTGTGAACGGGGGGCTCAGAGGGGATGGTGCGATGAATGAATGTGATTGAATGAATATGAATGAATGGAGGTCGCGGAATAGTTCGGGTGTACCGGTGGCGATACGGGGTCGGGGGCGGCATGGGGGATCGCTGGCGGCTGGGGTGGGTCATGGATGTGGGGTGTGGGTGGTGCGCGAGAGTGGGCTTGAATGTGTGTGGGTGGGTGGAACTTGGCAATCTATCGGCAAGGTATGTTTGGGCGGCGTGGAAGGGCGATGGGCGTCGGGATTGTTAATCCTCTGAGGAAGAGAAGAGATTTCGAAGGCGTAGGGGAGAGCAGGTATGGTCTCGAGGCGTCCAGAGAGGGAATGGGCGAGAGGAGGGTGGGGGAGTGATGAACGGAGGACATGTTGCTAATTAGGAGAGCGTCGGTGGAGTTCTCGAAAGAGGGAGAGGGGAGAGGGGGCGATGAGGGCGAACGAGTAGAGGGCCCGAGGCGATGGGAGGCGCTGCAGGAGGGGGAGGCAAGCAGAGAGCCGAGGCGAGAGCAGGCGCGGCAGAAGGGGAGCGAGGGATGATGGACGGGCGGCGAGGCGGCTGTGCGTGCCAGCGTGAGTGAGTGGTCTTCCGGCAGCGGGCGTGGGCGTGATTGGCCGTTCCGCCTACCGTAAACACTTCACATCCGGATGTTTAAATCGTGTTAAGATGATATAACGTGACTTGGCCGGAATGTCGTTTTGTGATTGGCTTGTCCGTCTGCGTTTGTTCCTGTGTTTGTTTTTATTTGAGAAAGTATTTCGATGGCTCTTTCTCACGGTTGTTGGCTGCATGGGCGAGGCGGAGTGGGCGGGGGCGGGCGGGGGCGGGCGTGGGAAAGGCAGTGGGTGGGCGTCTTCACTCTCGTAGGTTGCAGTATATTTACCCAGCTGTCGTAGGGCTACTGTTCCTTTTACTCTTACGTACGTGGGCTTTCGGATCCTGTTCTTTCACTCTTCTTTAATTTATCTTCTCTCTCTTCCTCTCTCCCTTCCTTCCTTCATTCCCGGCTTTCTTACAATTTTCCTCTGTACGAGTTGGTTTTGCATTTAATGTTTGTTTATTAATCCTCGTCTTTTTTTTTTTTTTTTCTTGCTTTTGCTCATTCCCTTTTTCTGTTCGCACTTGCCCTCTTTCTTTCTCCTTCTCCCGTTACACTTCTTTATTCGGATAACAGTGTCAGGCATTCTCTCTTCCTTTCTTCTTTAATTTTCTTTTTCTCTCTCTCTTTTCTCTCGTACTTGTTTTCCCTCTCTCCATCTCCCTCTTCCCCAAGTTATTTCCCTTTCCTTGGTCCCCCTGTTGCTCCGCTTCCCTATTCCTCCCCCTGCCCCCCCCCCCCTCACCCCAAGTTACCCTCAGTTCCTCCGCAGTTTTTCCTTCTCCCCTTCCTTTTTCCTCCCCAGGTTACCCTTCTCCCTTCCCTCGTTACCCTCCTTCCCTCCCTTCCTCCTCCCAGGATTACCCTTCTTCCTGTTAGTGTCCCTTCTTGTTCCCCAAATACCTCCGGCTTCCTTCTCCTTTCCTCAGGATGCCCCCACCTCCCCACTTCGCTTCCCCTTTTTTTCCCCTAGGTTACCTTCCTCCCCAAGTTACCTACCCCCCCTCTCACTTTCTTATTTTCTCTCCTTCCCTCTTCCTTCCCAAATTACCCCCCTCCCCTTCACAGTTCCCCTCCTCCCTTCCCCTCTTCCTCCCCTTCCCTTCTCCTCCCCACCCACCCCTCTTCCTCCCCACCCACCCCTCTTCCTCCCCAAGTTCCCTCCCCTCCCCTCTTTCTCCCCAAGTTCCCTCCCCTCCCTTCCCTCTCCCCAAGTTACCTCCCCGCCCCTCCCTCTCCCCAAGTTCCCTCCCCGCCCCTCCCTCTCCCCAAGTTCCCTCCCCGCCCCTCCCTCTCCCGCAGTTCCCTCCCCCTCCCCTCCCTCTCCCCAAGTTCCCTCCCCTCCCCTCCCTCTCCCCAAGTCCCCCCCCCCCCCCCCTGTGCCTAAACGCTCCCAGCCGAGCCGCATCTGGCCGGGTTGTTACCAAGGCGCCTCCGATCTCGTCGTGACGTCAGACACAGGGTAATTTGGTTTCCTTTTTTCTCGCTCTCCTTTCTCGACTCTCCTTTCGTTTGCTTCTGTCCCCAGGATCTCTCTCACTCTCACTCACTCACTCACTCACTCACTCACTCACTCACTCACTCACTCACTCACTCACTCACTCACTCACTCACTCACTCACTCACTCACTCACACTCTCTCTCTCTCTCTCTCTCTCCCCTCTCTCTCTCTCTCTCTCACACACACACACACACACACACACACACACTCTCCCTCTCTCTCTCTCTCTCTCTCTCTCACTCTCTCTCTCTCACTCTCTCTCTCTCACTCTCTCTCTCTCTCTCTCTCTCTCTCTCTCTCTCTCTCTCTCTCTCTCTCTCTCTCTCTCTCTCTCTCTCTCTCTCACATCTTCTTCCCCCCTAGTCCTTCCATCCCTAGTCCCCCCCTATCCCCCCCCTTCTTTTCAGAGAATGATGAATATGTTGCGTTTATTTGACCTGTTATTATTAAGCCTTCACGTTATTATTCTATTTTCCGGACATCTGCTTATGAGAATTAATGTTTTTTTTTTTGTTTTTTTTTTTTCCTTTTTTATCACTGGAGGAGAACTGCGAAGGCCGTGAGACAGTTGGATATCGGATATATTTTCCCCCGTGCGCCTGGGTCGGGGTTCTCTGTGGGGTGGGATGATAGGACTGTTGCTGGGTTTGTTGTTGTTGTTGTTGTTGTTGTTGTTATCATCATCGTTGTTATTTTATTATTATTTTTGTTGATATTAGTGTTAAAATTATTGTAATTGATATTATTGTTGCTGTTGTTACAGCAGCAACAAAAAAAAATATGAGTGTTCATTACTATAGTTTTTATTTTTCCTGCTGTTGTCAGATTACTGTTGTCGCTGCACCTGCTGTTGTCATTACTGATGTCGTTGTTGTCTTCCCCGAGCCGGTGCATGACCGTGGCACGCAGGTCGTTTCTTCCTGTCCGGGATGAAACGCCAGGAAATCGAAATACCTTTTCTAAGCGTGTTTGCGTTGATGTGCTTCCGCCGTGAGCGCCGCGTGGCTGGGGCGCTTCCGGAGGGGGCGGTTTAAGGCCCGGAAAACCGCCCTCGCTTTCCTTCGGGGCGGGCGGGGGGCGGGGGGGGGGGGGACTCGGGAGACGGGTGACGTAAGCCCCCTTCGTCGCGGACTCGAGCTTTTGTTTTGGTGTTTGTTTTTGTTGTTGTTTTCATTATTGTTATTATTGTTATTTTGTTGTTAGTGTTTATTATTGTTGTTATTGTTATTATTATTGCTATTTTGTTGTCAGTTTCAATATTATTATTGTTGTTATTGTTATTGTTTTGTTGTTAGTTATATTATTGTTGTATTATTGTTATTGGTTTTATTGGTATTATTATTATTATTATTATTATTATTATTATTATTATTATTATTATTATTATTATTATTATTATCATTATCATCATTATTATTATAAAAATTATCATTATCATCATTGTTGTTGTTGTTATTGTTATTATTATTGTTATTAATTATTATTTATTATTATTATTATTATTATTGTTACTATAGTCGGACAATATTCATGGTGACGGTATTGTGATCTGGGATACCTTGGATGTTTTTAAGTTTGCATTTCATTTGTCGTCAATGGGAGGCATTTACCAATACACATTTGTTAAGAATGACAACAACGAAATAGAGGAATAGTAAAAACCTTTTGCCTTCGGGATATTTTCTTTTTATGTCTAGGGAGCTTTGTGTTTATGCTTGCGGAACATTTCGCGTGCAAGGAAACTGTGGCTGTAAAATGTTGCTCTCGTGTGAGACAATTCGTGCCATATGTCCGTACCAAGGATTGTTCTCGTGTTTGCCCGGCCTCCTCTCCCTTCATTCTCTCTTCCTCTCTCCTCTTTCTCTCTTCCTCTCTCCTCTTTCTCTTTTCCTCTCTCCTCTTTCTCTTTTCCTATCTCCTCTTTCTCTCTCCCTCTCCTCTCGTCTCTCCCTCTCCAGCTGCCCCCCCCCCCGGCCCTCTCCCTCTCCAGCTGCCCCCCTCGCCCTCTCCTCGCCCTCCCCTCGCTCTCCCCTCGCCGCCCCAGCTTCACGTTGGGCGAGCGAGCGAGGCACCGTCCTTTGTCCCCTGCGTTCGGGCGTGCACGTGTGGCGCGAATGGCGGGCGGCCTCCGAATCCGATGGGCGTTAGGGGCGTCCTGCTATGGGCGGGGCGTGCATGGCTGCCGGGCGCGGGGATTAGAGCGCCGGCGGCCCTCGGGAGGACTTAAGGTTACGGTCCCGCCGCCGTTCCTCCGCGAGACTCCCTCTTTGATCCCCGCACGTCCGCTCGCCGGGGGGAGGGGGGGGGAGGGGGGACCTCGGACGTTACTGCGCCATAAAACGTGGGAGTGTCACGGGGCGGGCGGGCGGGCGGGCGGTCGCGGGGGTATCTCGGGGTGCCGTAAGTGCCACCGGGGAGCAGTGCGGGCGGGGATCCCATGTTCCGGCGAGCCAATATGCATTGCAGACGTCCTTCGACAGGGCCTCGGGAGAAGACAAACGGCACGCAGCATCGACTGGCGCGGGTCATTGCCGCAAGAGGAACGAGAACGAACGGGCAAGGCTGTTAGGCGACGGCCGAGCGCTCTTCGGAGGCCCCAAGTGTCCCATAGAACGCTCTGCTAATGGATTATAGGTCGTCGGGCTGCAGAGAGCGCCGAGGCAGGGTGGTGGCGAGCGAGGCGCATGATCTCGGTTCCCACGGGTCGCGGCGGTTCCCTCGAGTACTTACTTGGTCAGAGACAACGGCGTACAATCTGATTACGGGGCCGGCCAAGAGCTCTCGGTGCGAACGTATACGAGCGAGGAAGCTTAGATGTTTTCAGATCGGATTACGGAGGCATCGGTGTTACATCGAAAGGGGGGGGGGGGGGGGGTATTCGAACTCGCGTATGTCTTTGTTGTCGATGTAAGTATTTCGGCTTTGGTAACTGCGATTGAGATTTGCACCGAGAACGACAGGAGATGCGGTTTCATCCTCTCGTAAAAAAAAAAAAAAAAAAAAAAATGGCAAAAAGAAAGTAATTAAGAAAAAAAAGAGAGAAACAAAGAAAGAGAATAAGTAAGTAAAAAAAGTATGTAAAGTTAAGAAAAACAAAAAAAAAATCAAAGCAAGGAGGTATGACGTTGCTTCTTCACCACGTGTACCAGGACCTTCTTTTGTCAGGCACGAGGGCATACAAAGAAATTTTACTAAACAGGGGCTGTATTAATACACTTTAGGCGCTGGCCTTGGTAGGTCTGAGCCGCGTGTGAGCGTGGTGGCGGAGGAGGAGTGGGGGTGAGAGTGAGAAAGAGTGGGAGTGGGGGTGAGAGTGAGAAAGAGTGGGAGTGGGAGGGAGAGGGAGAGGGAGAGGGAGAGGGAGAGGGAGAGGGAGAGGGAGAGGGAGAGGGAGAGGGAGAAGGAGAAGGAGAAGGAGAAGGAGAAGGAGAAGGAGAAGGAGAAGGAGAGGGAGAAGGAGAAGGAGAAGGAGAAGGAGAAGGAGAAGGAGAAGGAGAGGGAGAGGGAGAGGGAGAGGGAGAGGGAGAAGGAGAAGGAGAAGGAGAGGAGAAGGAGAAGGAGAAGGAGAAGGAGAAGGAGAAGGAGAAGGAGAAGGAGAAGGAGAAGGAGAAGGAGAAGGAGAAGGAGAAGGAGAAGGAGAAGGAGAAGGAGAGGGAGTGGGAGTGAAAGAGGAGTAGGAGGGAGTGAGAGAGGGAGTGGGAGAGAGAGAGGGAGTGGGAGTGAAAGAGGAGTAGGAGGGAGTGAGAGAGGGAGTGGGAGAGAGAGAGGGAGTGGGGAGTGAAAGAGGAGTAGGAGGGAGTGAGAGAGGGAGTGGGAGAGAGAGAGGGAGTGGGAGAGAGAGAGGGAGTGGGAGAGAGAGAGGGAGTGGGAGAGAGAGAGGGAGTAGGAGTAGGAATTGGAAGAGAGAAATTAAAATTAAAACAAAGACGAAGAAGACGAGGAAGACAAGAACGAGTAGAAATAGAAGTAGAAGGAAAATAAAATGAAAAGTAGAAGTAGAAGTAGAAGTAGAAGAAGTAGAAGAAGTAGAAGAAGTAGAAGAAGTAGAAGAAGTAGAAGAAGTAGAAGAAGAAGTAGAAGAAGTAGAAGAAGTAGAAGAAGTAGAAGAAGTAGAAGAAGTAGAAGAAGTAGAAGAAGTAGAAGAAGAAGAAGAAGAAGAAGAAGAAGAAGAAGAAGAAGAAGAAGAAGAAGAAGAAGAAGAAGAAGAAGAAGAAGAAGAAGAAGAAGAAGAAGAGGGGAAGGGGAGGTGGAAGGGGAGGTGGAAGGGCCTCCCGGGCAGAGGGAGTGCCAGGCTCTCCCAGCCACATGTTAGTGCCATCACTCCTCGAGGCTGTTATGCCGAGGACGGGGACGCGTCGGGGAACGGCTGCTGCGAGCTATTTTTGCGTGCGAATTTTGCTTTGCTTGATTAGCTGCGTGCGAATTTTGCCTAGTTTGGTTGCTCATGTCCAACTTCGGCTTTGTCTGAGAGTGTATATTGCTCTGTTTAAGTACGAATCTTGCTTTGTTTGATACGTGTGGGCAGTTTAAGTTGTTTGCTTTTATAGTTGGCTCTTGTTTGGTTGTGTGCGCGAAAAGTAAGCTTTGTTTGAGTCTGCGTTCGCTTTGCTTTGTTCGGCGTCTCATCGTGCGCACAATTTCTTCCTTAAAAGAGAAGCAAGCGACGTGTCATTCTCTACGTTCTCGTTCTTGCAATGCTTTGTGACAGAGGGTTCGGTGCGTCCGAGCGAGGGAGGGTCCGGCAGCATTGCAAGTGACATTGCGAGAGTGCTAATCCTAAGGCTCCTAGTTCTTTGTTCCCTTTCTTCTTCTTCGTCGTCGTCGTCGGGTTTTTCTCGTTTCATTTCTTTCTTTTCTTTTCTCTCTCTCTTTCTAATCTAATTTTCTTCTCTTCTTTTTTTCCCCCCCCTTTTTCTGAACGTCCGCGCTCGACAACACGGAATTCGAGGGGGGTTTTGTTTCGATGTCCCCCTTGCATGGATGGAGGTAATGCAACTGCAGCTCAGCTAGGGGTCCGCCCGGGCGAATGAGCGCAGTTTGGTTTTGTGGCGGCCGAGTGGCTGTGTTGTGTGGTGTGTGTGTGTGTTTTGTGTGTGTGTGTGGGTGTGTGTTTGTGTGTTTTGTGTGGTGTGGTGTGATGTTTGTGTGTGTTGTGTGTGTTGTGTGTGTGGTGGTGCGTGTATGTTTTGTGTTGTGTGTGGTTGGTGTGTGTGT
>NW_025918640.1:2500-7500 GCF_019202785.1 Penaeus chinensis
TTCCGGTGGTGTTTAGGGACAGGCCGCTCCCACCCGCAGATTAAGTCTGACCTCTTGACCTTTTATCTCACAGTCTGGTCAAGCCTTACCGTTCCCCGCGTCATGTAAAAGTCACAATATAATGTTATTTATTACTGAGAGGTGCAGCTTGAAGCCCCGATGCGGTTTAATGGGAATATCTTTGGGGGGGGGGGGGGGGGGGGTCGCCTCGGGAGACAACTGGGGCGGACGAGGGACATGCGAGGGTACGAGGCAGTGCGCTGGTTTCTGATGAACGTGGCGTGGGGAGCGACAGACACAGAGAGAGAGAGAGAGAGAGAGAGAGAGAGAGAGAGAGAGAGAGAGATTTGATTTTAATTTGACAAGTTTATTGATACAAAAGCTTACACCTAAAAAGGATGAAGTAACGTAGGTTATCCTCACTTCTGTCTTAATAAGTCCCTATGTATGTGTGTGTGTGTGTGTGTGTGTGTGTGTGTGTGTGTGTGTGTGTGTGTGTGTGTGTGTGTGTGTGTGTGTGTGTGTGAGAGAGAGAGAGAGAGAGAGAGAGAGAGAGAGAGAGAGAGAGAGAGAGAGAGAGAGAGCGCAGTTACCAAAACGCCTTTTTTCCCGATACTTAAATCTCTCTCGAATCGATGTTTACCGCTCGCGCCTCCCCCTTTCCGCTCCCGTGTTCCAATGGCCGTCTCTATTCTCTCTTTCTCCCGCTGCTCTAATTGATCATGACGTCTACACATGCGTGGAAATCGTCCAGATCTTACATTTTCTTGACAGACGCCGTCACACCGCTGCCCCGCCGCCTCCGCCGCCGCCGCCGCTGCACTCCCAACCCTCGCTGTCGCTTCTTTGCAACTTCACCTGTTGTTCCCTCTCCCAGTTCCGTTCAATTATAGCCTTGCGTAATCACGTTGCAAGGCTCGGCAACCTTTAATGCGAACTTTGATAGGCCTACGAGGAAGGAGGAAGGAAAAACTACAGTCCGTTGGCAATGACCACCTTACGATATATATTACCTAATGCGGCATTACGTTCCACTCTCTCTCCTTATTAAGCAAGTCTAACAGCCCTCCTTCTCCCACTCTTCCCCTCCCCCTCCCTCCTCTCCCTCCCCCCTCTCCACTCTCCTCCCTCCCCCACCCCCTCCCCACATGCCTCCGACGAGAGCAATTAAATAAAATGACAAAATGGTTGTGCTGTGGACTCTCCCAAGTTCATTAAACAGGAGGTTGCGAGGGTCACAGAAGCAGTTCTCACTCTCTTTAATGGCTAGTAATGGCAAGAGAATTTCTTCAGTTCTCGTACTACAACCTTAGCGAGAGAAAAAAGCATTTTACAAAACTTGTGTTCAGCACTAAAGCCACTCCCCCTCCCCTTCCCCCAATGCCCTCTCTTTCAACCCCACCCTGAAGCGAGGAAGAAAGAACTTTTTCATGTAAAGCATCAATGAGGAATTTTTTAAAAATGCAAAAAACGTTTTCTAGCTCTAAGTGCATGTTGCTAATGGCCATGACATTTTTCTCTCACCAAATCCATTTCCTCTGCCACCGAATATACATATATATATTTTTTTTTTCCTTTCTTTTTACAAACCTAAAACACCTCGTAGATAAGTTGCCATGCAGCGCACTCACCGTCAACAGGAACTGCAACATAACAAAACGCTGATCTTCGCTCACACAAACTCGGCAAAATTATAAGCACGTTCAGCAGACTTGTAAGCACGGCCAACAGATGGCTCTGACGGCTCCTCTCTCGCTTTCCTCAACCTTAGAAATGTTTCTTCAGAACATCCGACCGACGCCGGGCTGAACTCCGCCACTGCCGAGGGAGAGAACATTTCCTTCTCTGTTTCACATTTTGTTGCACTGCGACATTACAGGGTCGTACGTGCGTGAACTACATTATGGTCGCTGTGTGTCAGAGTACCACACGGACGTTGCCATGTCGTGATTTCCGTGCCCTTCTCGATAAAAAGAATGCTTCACTCTGCCGCCGCACAAACACGTCACCCCATCGACTGTGGGTTCTGTAAACTGTAGTCGCTCCCTTGCCCTGTATCCTGTTATGCTCGCTGCGAGTGACGAGACATTCGGGCCTTTAGCATTATCGCTCGCCGCACCAGCGCGTTCTCTGTTTATCTGCCTCACTTTTGTTAATATTGGTACCGCCACTTTATGACTTATCTTGGGGCCGCGCCACTTCCGTTCAACGAAGCTGCGTGTCTTTAGAACCACACTGAGAAGCACATTTTCACAGGATCGATAAAGGACGAATGTTTAACACAAATTG
Source organism: Penaeus chinensis (assembly GCF_019202785.1). NCBI lineage: Eukaryota > Metazoa > Arthropoda > Malacostraca > Decapoda > Penaeidae > Penaeus > Penaeus chinensis. Next base: position 4,790 of record NW_025918640.1, read on the forward strand.
CACTCCTTACGTAAACATTTATGACTTCCAGTAACGATTGCAATGAGTATGGTAGTAATTGACATCCACAACTATTAATAACTGTAATTATAGCGCAATAGCAATAGCACTAAACAATCGCATTAATGCTAATGATAACGCCGAATCAAGAGCACTAAGAGCGGTCACCAGCACACGAAGCGCAGGGGCCACAGACTTGTTCAACTGTGTCGCGCCCTGACGTATGAACACAGCCACAGCTCAGAAATAAATAAGATATACGCATTCCACGCAGCAGCACTTATACAAGCAGCTGGCCCAGCACACCAGCACACACACACGTCAGGCTCTCTGTGGAGCTCGTGGGTGGGTAAGGACAGAAGACGCGGGCGAATAGGCGGCTGTGTGAGAGAGTGTGTGTGTATGTGTGTGTAAAGGTTTCCTCGTCACACGGGAACACACGCACACGGCTCAGGGGAGAGGCTACTGCACCGCCAGCACAACAAGCTATCCAACTCCTCCTCCTCCTCTCGTCTACTCCAGCGCGGCTGTCGATTCCTAAGCCCAGCTGCGGCTTCGGACGTCCATTCCGCCCCCGTAGCCGCGCTTTCCTCCACTCCTGCTCCTCCGTCGGCCTCTCCTGAAGGAGTCCTGAAGGAGGACCTCGTCTGTCGGGCTTTCGCCGTCGCCTTCGAACGGTTAACGCAAAAGAAGTGGGATTTATGAGCACGATTCATTCGCCATGTCTCCTTTCCGTTGCGCTTGCCGCTGGATTATGGCATTAAAACCTGGATTATAAACGTACGCCAGAGTGGATTGTCAAGATATCCACGAGGGCACGTGTGAAGCCCAATTTAAAGGATTATCCGAAATCGCAGGTGTGGTGCGGACTCGCCTACGTATATCTCCCTCGTTTCTCGTGTGTCCCTGTGTATGTGGTCATGTTAGACCGGATTAAGGGGAGGACACCCACACCCCGTCATGCAAGTAATGGGACACGGGACATCAGAGTGTCCAGCGCCATAAAGGAATGGAGGAGAGGGTGAGGGTCAGGGTGTGTGTGTGTGCGTGCGTGTGTGTTTGTGTGTGTGTGTGTGTGCGTGTGTGTGTGTGTGTGTGTGTGTGTGTGTGTGTGTGTGTGTGTGTGTGTGTGTGTGTGTGTGTGTGTGTGTGTGTGTGTGTGTGTGCGCGTGCGTGCGTGCGTGCGTGCGTGCGTGTCTCTCTCCCTCTCCCTCTCCCTCTCCCTCTCCCTTCCCTCTCTCTCTCTCTCTCTCTCTCTCTCTCTCTCTCTCTCTCTCTCTCTCTCTCTCTCTCTCTCTCTCTCTCTCTCTCTCTCTCTCTCTCTCTCTCTCTCTCCCTCCCTCGTTGAGGAGCAGAAGTTGGGAGGCGTCGAGAGGCGTTAGAGAGAGGGGGAGAACAGAGGCGGGGGGGGGGGGGGGGTCTGGCAGATCTGGATTCTTGGTTGTGGCTTGAGGTTTAACTCCGAAACTCAATCTCCCCGCTTATGGGTTCTTGACAATTGGGTTTTGTGTCCGGACGGGCGAGAGCGTGTGAGAGAGTGCGCCGGCATATCAAAGCGAACGTTGTAACTAGGGTGAGCCATAGATTATGGGAAGAGGTCGAAAAGGGACCTGCGGTGAAGGGGGGGAGGGAGGGAGGGGTGTGGGGAGGGAGGAAGGGCGGAAGGAAGAAAGAAAGAGTGAGGGAGGAGGCAGGGGGAGGGAGACACATGCAGAGAGAGGGAGGAGACAGACAGCAGACCGGCGGAGACAGAAAAGGAGAAAGCGAGACAGACAAGTGAAAGAAGAAGCATTCACGGAATGGGCAAGCCAGATGAACCCACACACACGCCTGGAAGCTCCCGTCCTAACCCCCGAGGAAACCCTGAACAGAACCCCAGGACCAAAACAAAAGACCTGCCTGAACCCCGCCCCCAGAAGGCTGCCCAACCCCGCCGCAACCAAGGCTTGTTCCCCGACGATTAATCTCGCAAATGAAATTCCGTGGCATGGCGAAGGCGCCCCTCAAAACATCGCCTTGTCTTCGAGCACTTACCCTCCCCCTCCTTCCCTAGTCCCCCTCCCCACGCGGCCGAGTTTATCATTCCGGATCTCTGCTACACTGCCTGGACTGCAGCGCGTCGGGCGGCCGGACAAAAAGCAGTATAGTTCACCTTTGTGCTTAATGGGTCAGTGGTTGATCAACGACGCACAGCGAGGCTGGAGAGCGGGTCCGGGCACAGGCGCTCGCTCCCTCCGCCTCGCCACTCGCTCATCGGGGCGCATAACTCGCTCTCTCTTTTCCACACTCGCCGGCGAGTGCGAGCGGCCTCTGCATAAGTCGTGCTATGTGCTCCGGGAAGCGAGGCAGGGAGAGCGAGAGGAGGAGGCTGGGCTTCTCCCACGGCCGGCCGCAGTTACCAGATTTTTCTACTTCACCTCGTGTAGTTTTGGGTGCGATGCCACAACCTCCCGGGCTGGTCGGCCTCTCACCCCCCCTCCCCGCCGCCTCGCCCTGGCCTGCTCGGTCCTGGCGAGTTTTCCAGATTCTTTATGGTGCTGTTCGCCCGCAAATATCACTGTCATCCTCCCTGGCAATTAGAGTAAATTCTCATAATTCTCTAAGTTCATACCATAAAACTCGCCCCGAACATTTATTATCTGCCACCACATTCTGGCCGTTTCGCTCAGCAACTCCCATTTTCTGTTGAGCTTTAGCTGTCCCACTCAACG
>NW_025918640.1:15000-17500 GCF_019202785.1 Penaeus chinensis
TCTCTCTCTCTCTCTCTCTCTAACAAATGCAGTTCGAGCCACAAGTTAATCGAATCACACCCAGGTCGACTCAAACGGAGGTCGAATCACACAACTCGAGCCCAAAACAAGTCGACGCAAACCCAGGTCGACTCCCTCCCGCCCCATTGAAGCCACACGCAGGTCAAGCCCCTCATGAATGATGCAAGGAGGCGCTGCTGTCGACCTCCTCTTCGTCTGCGTGGATGAGGCGACGAGGGACTTCAGGGGCGACGTGTGACAATGTGAAGTCCCTGTGAATGACGTCGACAGAGGCCCCGTGAACGTCGGGGTTCGTGCGAATGTTAAAGGCCCAGCTGTCTGTGGGTCTGGCTGTTTCCGTGCCGCCTGTCTGTCTGTTTGGCTAAATTTCTCCGAAGTTGGGTTGGTTGTCACTTCCTTCTGACTCCTCTCGCCTGTCTCTTTGGCTGTTTGGTTGTTTCCGTGCCACCTGTTTGTCTGTCTGTCTGTCTGGCCATATTTGTCTTCTAGGATTGTCTGTTTCTCAACTCTCTCTTCTCATATGTCTGTCTGCCTCCGCTCTCTCTCTCTCCCTCCCTCTCCCTCTCTCTCTCTCTCTCTCTCTCTCTCTCTCTCTCTCTCTCTCTCTCTCTCTCTCTCTCTCTCTCTCTCTCTCTCTCTCTCTCTCTCTCTCTCTTATACAAACAGGCCTATGTCTACGTGTGCGTGAGTGTGAGTGTGAGTGCGTGGCAGCTTGTGCAAGTGCGTGCGTGCGACTTCCTGCCAAACAAAATGCGTGCATCCCCCCCTCCCTATCACCCCCCCCCCCCCTTAAACCAGCCGAAGGCGCGGAGGAGGCGTCGGCGGGCGTCAGCGATGGGCGCCGCCACCGGCCACCTCTTGTGTCCAGGGTCGAGCAAGGTCAGGGCGCTCCCTCCCCCGCCGGCGCCAAACAAGGTCATGCTCTAACTCGCCGATGCGTCGCAAGTCCTCGGGCCTTCCTCTGTTGCGGCCTCCTGTTGGTTCCGCTTTCGCGCTGTAGTGGAGCGGTGCGTCTAGCATTACACTTGTTTGTTTGTTTGTTTCACCTTCTCTTGTGTTCTGCCGATTATGTCACTTATTTATTTATTCATTTGTTTCATCTTCTATTGTTTTCGTTTACTCTCATTTGTCAAGTTATTCATCTTCTCATTTCACTTCTCTATTTATTTATCTATTTATTTTATCTTCTACAGTTTCCATTTTCTCTCATTTGTGAAGTAATTCATCTTATTTCACTTTTACCTTTCTTTACCTTATTTTATTATCTATTATTTTCCTTTTCTCGCATATGTTAAGTTATATATCTTCCTGTTTCACTTATTTATTTTAGTTATTCGATTTATTTATCTACTGGCTTTGCTTCGCGCGTGTGAAGACGCCGTAAAAATGCTGGCAAATATTATTCGTTTTGCTCACTAAATTTACAACCTATTTTCTGTTTGGAATTATATATTTGGCATAAATTTAAGGCTCAATAAATGGCTTTCTCTTTCACATTTTCCAAGTGATGTTAATTTCGTAAAACGGAGGGAAAAGCAGTAGTAATGTTTATATTTTTTTTTTTCTTCAAGTTTCCAATGCGATATTAATATTCGAAAACAAAAATTCCTTTCGATTCCATAGTTCCTAACTTGTTAAAAAAAATCTGCAAAATAAAAAGGTTCGTAAGCATTTTATAATCCTAAGCGCCCCATCATTTCAGTTCCGTTGAATTGCTGTTAATCCTTATCTCTCTCCCGTATTCCGTTTCCTGCAATATTATTTTTTCCCCAGAAATCAAATTAATTACGATTTTGTTGTTGCGGCCTCGCGTTCGTCAAAATTCGTATTGGAAAACAAGCATAAGGCCGATTTTCCTGTGACTGTCGAATGGCTAAGTCGACCTTCGTACGCGAGCATAAACAGTGCAGTAAGATCCAACACAGTTCACAAACATTCGACTTTGACCAATTTGTAAACTTTTCTGCTAATACTTTTTTTTTCATTCCTCGTGTCCTGGAAATTCAATAGCCTTTGAGAGAGAAATGGGGGGGGGAGGGGGGAAGGGAAGGGGGAAAGGGGGGTAATATTTATCCCCTTTTCATACATGGTCTTTCTCTCTCTTCCTTTTCCTCCTCCTCCTCCTCCTCCTCCTCCTCCTCCTCCTCCTCCTCCTCCTCTCTCTCTCTCTCTCTCTCTCTCTCTCTCTCTCTCTCCCTCTCTCCTCTCTCTCTCTCTCTCTCTCTCTCTCTCTCTCTCCCTCTCTCCCTCTCTCCCTCTCTCCCTCTCTCCCTCTCTCCCTCTCTCCCTCTCTCCTCTCTCCCTCCCTCCCTCCCTCCCTCCCTCCCTCCCTCCCTCTCTCCCTCCCTCTCCTCCCTCTCCCTCCCTCTCTCCCTCCCTCTCCCTCCCTCTCCCTCCCTCTCTCCCTCCCTCTCCCTCTTCCTCTCCCCCTCCCCTTCTTTTGCACTTTAGCTTCCAGTCATCAGTAAAAGGGTCGATG
>NW_025918640.1:25000-27877 GCF_019202785.1 Penaeus chinensis
AACAAAAATAACACGCGCAGAACACGCACATGCCAATGAACAATAAACAAATTAACAATTAAACGCAATAAAAACACAAATAACACACACATAAAAAAAAAACTTAACACACACAACACGGGGACGCTGAGGGAGATGTTGCAATTATCCGCCGGTGAAGACTGAGGACCAGGGTTGCAAATTGCAAGAGAGGCTTTGGGGGGAGAGAGTAAAGAAGAGGTTTTAAACGGAAGAAAATACAAGAAAAGGTTTTGAGGAGAGAGAATAAATAATGGAAAAAATATCAAAACCGGTTTTTGATGTGAGAAAATATACGTTTTTTTTTTTTTTTTTTTTTTTTTTTTTTTTTGAGAGAGAGAGAGAGAGAGACAAAAAAAAAGAAGGTTGTGATGTAATTTTTTTTCTTTTGTTTTTGTTTGATCTTACAGAAAATCTATGTAGGAAAAATAGCGCAGTGTTTCGATATGAGGAAAGTAAAGGATTTTTTTTTTTTATGAAAAAAAGTAAAATAATAATAATGATGAAGAAAAGTATTCATAAAAGAATTAAAAGGCAGTATTGTTATAAATGCTAAATATATACACACAAAAATAAAATTGATTCATGGGACTGTAAAAAAAAAAAAAAAAAAAAAAAAAAGGTTTAGAAATATAAAGAAAGGTTAAATATAATAAACTTTGACGAAATATAATTAAAAAAAAAATAATACAGTGCACATTGAAGCTTTTACACACAAAGAATTTCCTTCGCCCTTAAGGATGAAAGAATTACTGTTTCAAAAATATCCCTTTATGACATGTAACTATCCTAACTACGAAAATAGAGAATCAACTCTGGCATCAGTGGGCAGGTCAGGGGGAGGACGAGAGGGAGGAAAAGAAGTTAAAAGGGGAGGAGAAAGGGGTAGGGACGGGAGGGAGGGAGGGAGGGAGGGAGAGGAGAAAGGGAGGGGAGGGAGGGAGGGAAGGAGGGAGGGAGGGAGGGAGGGAGGGAGGGAGGGAGGGAGGGAGAGAGGGAGGGAGGGGGGAGGGAAAGAGAGAGAGGGTGAGAGAAGGGGAAGGGGTGGGAAAGGGAGAAAGAGGGAGAGGATACGGAAAGAGAGAGTATGAGGAGAGAGAGAGAGAGAGAGAGAGACAAAAGAGAGGGGGAGGGAGGGAGGAGAGGGAGGGGAGAGAGGGAGGGAGGGGGGAGGGAAAGAGAGAGAGGGTGAGAGAAGGGGAAGGGGTGGGAAAGGGAGAAAGAGGGAGAGGGATACGGAAAGAGAGAGTATGAGGGAGAGAGAGAGAGAGAGAGAGAGAGACAAAAGAGACAGAAAATGAGAAAGAGAGAAAGCAAAAGAAAGAAAGGGACACGGACATTTGAGACAAACAGAGGCAGAGACAGAGACAGACAGGCAGAGAGCAAGAACAGGTAGACAGAAGGAGGCGAGAGTGAGAGAGTGCGCCGCAATGCAAACAGTACCCAGAAGGCAGGAAGCAGACGGATTGCTAAGACTGGCGTAGCACATTAGGGTAAGAAGGGGGAGGGAGAAAGGGAAGGAGAGGGAGAGAGAAAGAGAGAGAAAGAGAGAGAAAGAGAGAGGAAGAGAGAGAGAAAGAGAGAGAGAGAGAGAGAGGGGGGGGGGGGAGGGGTAGAGTGAGAGATACGAGGGGAGGGAGGGAGGGATAGAGACAAACAGAGAGAGACAGAGAAGGACAGAGACAAAAAGAACGAATGGATATGAGATAAAGGAAGAACGAGAAGTAAGGAAGGAAGAGAAAGCCTAGACAAAAACAAGGAAGATAGAGGAGCCAAGGAAGGAACGGGGGTGAGGGAAGGGAGGAGGGGGAGGAGAAGAAGGAGAAGGAGAAGGAGAAGGAGAAGGAGAAGAAGGAGAAAGAGGCGCTGCATGAACACTCGCCCCCTTAATCTTACTCATGACCTCATAGGAAGGGACGGAGGGATGAGGGCCGAGGGGGAGAGGGGAGGGGGAGAGGGAAGGGGGTAGATAATATGGGGCACCACTGCGACGTCCGGGTGGGGGGCGGGGAAGGGAGGAAGGGAGGAAGGGGAGGGAGAGGAGGAGAGGGGAGGAGGAAGCTGAGAGAGATAGAGATGCAGATGAGAACAGGTACACACTGACGGATTTTTTTCTCGATAAAACGGGAGACAGGGGTGGGGAGAGGAAGAAGGAGAGGGTAGGTTACCTGTTCTCGTGATCTCTCTCGCCTCGCATGCCAGAAAAGCCATATGTTTCTTATCTCACAGTAATTCCACTGTCCTTCGCCGACTCCAACAGGTCTACAGCCGTGACAATGACGAAGGGACCTTAGAACACGCTAAACTAACCCTTATTGCTCGTAAGCAATCCCCATGCTCTTATTCATAATTATGTCTTGTTTGTACTCAAAATGTTCGTTAGAAAATGTTTATTCAGAATCACTAAGTATGTTTTCGCTTTCATTATCGATATTCAAATGTCTTTATGTTCCATGAATATTCTGTCTCCTTATCACGAAGCTTTTTAGTCTTGTAAACACCATGACTCTCTTCTTACATACAACTGTATATAAGGTCCCCTTGTTCCTTCACCACGAAACCATCATGTGACCATATGTATCTGAATTTGTGTTCATTCAAATTCTTTCATGTTTTCCATTATGAAATGTTTCAAAACGAAGTCTGTTCATAACAGTGTCTAAGCTGTCGTCACAGACCTCCTCCTCCATACGTGCCTCTGCCTTGCCTGTCCTCTGCAGTCCAGCTACCATTCTCCCAGGCTAAGAAACTATAGAATCTGCGACAACTTTAACTACAACACAACAAGAACCAAACAAGCAATATGACAGTGGGAACACGTCCTGACGACATTATTACACTGGCGGCAGCAAGTGGATA
>NW_025918641.1:0-2500 GCF_019202785.1 Penaeus chinensis
AATCTACATAATATAAAAGGGTACAAATAGATATACAATATATAATGTAAATAAATATATAAAATATGCATGATCATATCATACATACAATTTTGTTGTATTATATGCATATATATATGTATATTATAATTTCATTTAGTTATTATGTGTTTATTTATATTTTCTGTTATATCTTTCATTCCTCAATTTCCTCTCTTTATCCCTCAGTGAAAATAACGTCTTATTTTCGAATTGTTCAACTTCATAATTTCCCAACACATTTTCTTACCGGCTCCCAAAATATCACATAAAAAAAAAATATATATATATATATGTATATAACTATAATGGAACTCATTTTTTCCTCGTTAGCGAAGGCAAATTGTGATAATAACAAAGGCCATGAGCTTTGATATTCTCATGAGCCCTTTTCATTAGATTATAATTATTAAGACGTAGTGGTTCTTTGTGTGCACACGTTGACCTGTTGCTATGTGTACCGTCATAAAGGAGAAGAGAGAGAGAGAGAGAGAGAGAGAGAGAGAGAGAGAGAGAGAGAGGGGAAGAGAGAGAGAGTAAAAAGAGAGAGAAAGAGAGTAAAAAAGGAGGAAAGAGGGGAGGGAGAGAGAGAGAAGAGAGGAGAGAGAGAGAAGAGAGAGAGAAGTAGAGTAGAGTAGAGTAGAGTAGAGAGAGAGAGAGAGAGTGTGTGTGTTTGTGTGCACAGGTGATTGTGAATGTGTCTATCCACGTGTGTGTATAGAATACGCACATACACCTGTTTATCTACACGTGTATTTGTCTCTCTGTATGTGAGTCTGTGTAGTTATGCACCGTACGTGTTTCCGTGCGTGTGTAAGAGTGCCACAGATGGCTCGCTCGTCCCTCGACCACACGCACGCCAGGTAGGCACTCCTGAGGCACTGCTATGTAAAGGAAGGGGGAAGGGGGAAGGTAGCAGGGAAGGGGGGGGTAGGGAAGGCCAGATTTTTTTTCTCTGTTGCCGCCCGCGCCTGTTTCTTGCTCATGTTCCTCACGCCCGTGTTCCTCACGCCCGCGATCCTTAATATAATCATCTATTTCTGTTCCCTTTTGTCAGTGCGTGAAATTGGAAACGGTGTAACTTTACGACACCGAGGATTTATACGAAAGCCGACACGGTACCTTCACCTGACACATCCTGACCCACGGCTCTTTGAACCTCTACATTTACACTCTTACCTGACACCTAAAACACCTGCGAGTGCCGCCCAGTATGGCACCATAAACGCCCACACACACACACACACACACCCCACACACCACACACACACACACACAGCCAACCCAACTACACATGACAAAATTTTAATAAACCCCAAAACACACACAAAATAGAAACTAACAACATTAAACCTATAAAAAATTATGAACAGGTTCGTGTGACGTTCGCGAAAAAAGAAATGAAAACCTCAGCTGAAATCAAACTCGGACGGGGCGGGCCATTCCCTAAAACGAAAATCACCAGTTTCTTCGAATGAGAGATCACCCTTCTTGACACCTTCTCGAGACGTCACCCGCTGAGACAGATTCTTGGGATTGTTTCCGCGTCTCCTTCTCAAGGTGTTTCTAGAAGCTTGGAAAATGTGTAAATAATATAAGTAAATAGATGAATAAGAATCATACTTTTTCTTGTGTAAATTTTGCGACATTCTCTTTCTGTAAATAAAAAAAAACACGTATGTTCTCTGTCTCACACGTACCCGCAGTCTCTCTTCTCTCTCTCTCTCTCTCTCTCTCTCTCTCTCTCTCTCTCTCTCTCTCTCTCTCTCTCTCTCTCTCTCTCTCTCTCTCTCTCTCTCTCTCTCTCTCTTTCTATCTATCTATCTCTCTCTCTCTTTCTATCTATCTATCTATCTCTATCTACCTATCTCTCCCTCAAAGCTCTCTCTCAGTCGCACAGAATTTACAGAATCTGAGTTTGATAAAAAAAAAAAAAATCATTCGTTCCTTTTGGAGAGCGTGTATGAGAGGCAATAGAAGATCAACTTGTCAGCTTGTGTTTAACAATTCGTTCAAATTTCTTTCTTTTCTTGTTATATTTTCTTTCTTTCCTTCTTCCTTTCTTTTCTTAGATTTATTCGATTTAATGTTAACTTCTCTTTTACGTAACTCGTCAACGGGGAGAAGCAGGAAGGAGGATAAAAAATGCGACGAAAGAAATATAAAGAAAATGGAGATAGATAGGTCAAGATAAATAGATAGACGGATAGACGGATAGAAGGATAAAGGCGCATATATATTAATAGATGGAGATACAGATAATGATATATAAAAGAAAAGGTATAAATGGAGAAAAAATGTCTATTTATCTATTTAATTATATATAGAGAGATATTAGCAAGAAAAAAATAAAATTAAAACACATTTATAAGTATATAGAAATACGAGTCATAATTAACACAGAAATAAATATAAACCATTTTCTGTTTTTCTTTTAACCAGAAAATATATTACACTTCTCCCTCAACCCGTATCAGCCTAC
>NW_025918641.1:15000-17500 GCF_019202785.1 Penaeus chinensis
TTATTTTTTTAAATATGTTTTTACTGTTTTTTGTTTTTGTTTTTGTTTTTTTTCCCCATATATTTTTTTTTTTTTTTCCTTTGTGTGTGTGTCTCTTCGTGATTTTCTTCTTCTTCTTCTTTCTTTGTAAGGGTGTAATTTTATTTTTTATTTTTAATCTTCACTTTCTTTTCTTTTCTTTTTGGGGTTTTTATCTTCTTTTTTTTTCCTTTTCTTTACTTTCTTTTTAGTTTTTTTTCGGAGAGGGAAGGAGGGAGAGGGAGGAAGGGAGAGAGGGAGAGAAGGAGGGAACGGAGAAGGTGGGAGGGAAGGGGAAGGAGCGAGGGAGAGAGGGAGGGACGGACGAAGGAAAGGGAAGGGGAAGGGGGGGAGGGAGAGAGAGGGAAGAAGGGAGGGAGAGAGGGAGAGATGAAGGAAAGGGGAGGGGAAGGGGGGGGAGAGAGAGAGGGAGGAAGGGAGGGAGAGAGGGGAAGGGGGGAGGGATGAAGAAAAGGGGAGGGGAAGGGGAGGAGGGAGGGAGGGAGGAAGGGAGAGGGTGAAAGAAGGAGAGAGAGAGAGGAAGGGGGGGAGGGAGGGAGGGAGAGAGGGGTGGAAGGGAGGGGGGAGGGAGAGGAGGGACCTTCAGTTGTACATACATGTTGGGGATTTGTATGTATGTCTGTTTTATCCGTACCTCTTTTTTATTGTTTTTTTTTCTCTTTTCTTTTCTTTTCGTTTTTTTATCATTACGTAAGCCCTGTTGTGTGTTTTCTGCGAGCTGTTATCACGTTTTCCTTGTCTTTATTTGTTTCTTTATTGTTTTATCTGCTTTGTATATTGTTTAAGTACGTATTGGAGATCTTTGTGCATTTTGTCTCTGGTTTTATTGCTTTTTTCACTTTTCTCTAATTATCTGCATGCTCTTTTTGTTCATTTTCTTTTCTTTCTTTTCTTTTATTTATTCTTTTTCTTTTCTTTCATTCTCGCTTTATCCCTTTCGTATTTTTTTTTTTTTTCATTTTCCTTCTTTTTTTCCATTTCCTTGTCTCTTCTTTACCTTTTCTTCTTCTTCTTCTTCTTCTTTTTCTTCTTCTTCTTCTTCTTTTTCTTCTTCTTCTTCTTCTTTTTCTTTTCTTCTTTTTCTTCCTCCTCCTCCTCTTCCTCTTCCCGTTCCTCTTATTATTATTATTATTATTATTATTATTATTATTATTATTATTATCTTCTTCTTCTTCTTTTTCTTTTCTTCTTTTTCTTCCTCCTCCTCCTCTTCCTCTTCCCGTTCCTCTTCTTCTTCTTATTATTATTATTATTATTATTATTATTATTATTATCTTCTTCTTCTTCTTTTTCTTTTCTTCTTTTTCTTCCTCCTCCTCCTCTTCCTCTTCCCGTTCCTCTTCTTCTTATTATTATTATTATTATTATTATTATTATTATTATTCCTCCTCCTCCTCCTCTTCTTCTTCTTCTTCTTCTTCTTCTTCTTTTTCTTTTTCTTTTTCTTTTTCTTTTTCTTTTTCTTTTTCTTTTTCTTTTTCTTTTTCTTTTTCTTTTTCTTTTTCTTTTTCTTTTTCTTTTTCTTCTTCTTCTTTTTCTTTTTCTTTTTCTTTTTCTTTTTCTTTTTCTTTTTCTTTTTCTTTTTCTTTTTCTTTTTCTTTTTCTTCTTCTTCTTCTTCTTCTTCTTCTTCTTCTTCTTCTTCTTCTTTTTCTTCTTCTTTTTCTTTTTCTTTTTCTTTTTCTTTTTCTTTTTCTTTTTCTTTTTCTTTTTCTTTTTCTTTTTCTTTTTCTTTTTCTTTTTCTTCTTCTTCTTTTTCTTTTTCTTTTTCTTTTTCTTTTTCTTTTTCTTCTTCTTCTTCTTCTTCTTCTTCTTTTTCTTCCTCCTCCTCCTACTCCTCCTCCTCCTCTTCCTCTTCCTCTTCCTCTTCTTCCTCCTCTCCTTCTTTCTCCTCTCCTTCTTCTTTCTCCTCTTCTTCTTCTTCCTCCTTGTCCTCCTCCTCCTCATCTTCCTCATCTCATTCTTCTTCTTCTTCTTCTCCGCCTCTTTTCCTCCCTTTCTCCTTTCCTCCTTTCTTCCGTTATTCCTCCTCCTCTTTTCCTTCCCCCCCCCCCCCCCCGCATCACCCTTTACCCAACAACAACAACAACAACAAAAAAAATCGGAAGAAAAATAAAAGTAAATATATAAATAAAATGAAAAAACAAACAAAAATCAATAAAGAAAGAAAACAAATAAGAAGAAATATAAAAAAAAATAAATAGGAGAATACAAGAAAAAGCGCGAACTGAATTTTCTCGGTCGGCTCTTCCGGCGAGGAAACAACCCCCCCTTTCACCCTCCACCCCCCCTCCTTCCGCTACCAAGCCCCCCCCCCCCCATCACCTTCTTTGTCCTAAGAGGGGGGGAAGGGGGAAGGGGAAGAGAGGGGAAGGGAGGAGGGGGTTGAGGTAGGGAGTGGGGAGAGGGGGTTAAGCTGGGGAAGGGGGAGGGTCGTCAGTCAAACAAATATTATCTCCTAAA
>NW_025918642.1:0-27679 GCF_019202785.1 Penaeus chinensis
ATTTTTTACAAAAATTTTATTTTAAAGTATTTATCATTTCATTTTTCACCACTTTAGAATTCAATAATTATATCTTCGTGATAATTCTAATACAAAAATTCGGGTATTGAAAATCATATTTTTTATTAAAGTGGAGAATAAAATGTCACCCTTCGATTAAATTTTTGTAACATTTTAACTTTTTTCTTTTCACCTAAAGGTAAGGTATATTCGTCTCATATTTGGAACCTAATGCTATCAATAAAAATACAAATAAAAATACTGTACAATTAAGAAAAAAAACCCAAAAACACATTATAAATATTCTTTTCATTAAGGGACATTCACCGCAAGGACACATAGAAGTCTTTATTTTTCAATACTTCCTGAAGAACGAAACATGTTCATTGAACATTTTGCCATTTTTAAAATAGAGCAACCTGGGATGTTTTTGTTTTCCTTCTCGGTTCCCTTTGGTATATGACAATATTCTGTTCGTTGTGATAAAATTTCCCTTTTAAAAACTTGTTAAAAGTATTATATAATAATACAATTAGAAAATTTAAAAAAACTCACAATTAAAATATTTTATAATATTAATATTATTATACCCGAAAGACCTTTGAAGTATCGATGAGCTGTTTAATCTTTTTATTCGTTCTTCACTGTTCAAGAGGGAGTAGAGATCCATAACAAATCGACTGTAATCGGCCTCCTTCCAATTTTTTCCAAAAATAATGTGGTGGCTTTTTAGAACATTAAACCAAAAAAAAAATTAGATCAACTATACAATAATTTAACTTTTTTAAATTTCAAAAATATTATCAAAACCATTGTGTGTATAAACGTATAGTCAACTGTCAATTTTGTTAATAGTTACCTGAATAAACAGCATAAAAGGTATCCATGTAATAGCCATGGTAATGACGAATCCGTCCGATTGTATTCCCAATTCCGGGGAATGTGTATCAAAAAATAAAAAAAAACTTTATAACCATTATATAATGTATTTCCCAAAACGGGTTTTAAATAACATTATATATAAAAGAACAACTTACCTCTATTTTTTATATGCATCGGAATAGTAAAATTAGTAGGGAATCCAACATAAGTATTGCTAACCTTATCGTTCAATTTGGGAATGGCCGCATCAACCAAATTTCAGCTGGAATTTATATATAATTGTTATAAATTCATAAAATTAACCCTATATATTAATAACGTTATTAATATTATTAATTAGGGTATCAATATATTATTAATATATTTAATTATTATGATATAAACTTTACCTTATTGGTCACAACAAGAGTATTTGTAGTAACGATCAAACAAAAAGAAAAGAGTGCATAGGTTGTCCTCGGTAATGTAACTTAGATATTGTATTTTCGATATCTGCATTCCGTTTTCCTTGCATATTCCACGTAATGTTGACAGTAACCCCAAAGAAGCCATTATAATAGAATATTATTGTTTATAGAATAAAAAGAATAATAGTTATATTTCTATATTCTATTATATATATTTTATTGGGTGTTATATATATATTTATAGTATTGTTTACAGATAAAGATTAAATGCCGCAGGGAGGATAATTATGGTTACAAGCATATATATATATATTTCAATTATGTTCTTTTATTATATTTTTGTGATAAATGTGGTTTATTTCAACTTGTCAAATATCTATATTCCATTTTCCTTGTAGTATATTTTTAAACATTAACAAGTCCTCTTGTTTTATTGTATAATTGAGATTAAATATATATAATATCCTTATTCATGGTATATACATATTACATATATATTATATATATATTTAACTGTATAAGTTTTAATTTTTCATATATTTTTTTATAATATTTATATGTCAAGGCAAATATTATTATATCGTATTCGATGATATATATATTTATATACCCAATTAAATATTAACCCCCCATATATCTTATATATATTGTTTTTATATATAAATATGCCGCCCGCCGATTTTCCTCCACTTTACCAGTCGGAGGCTATACTGAAAAAAATTATAAGATGCTGAGATATATTCAAGAAATAAATTAATGCAACAAACAAATTTCCTCATTAGTTGCTTTTGAGCCTGTCACCTATGCTTTTGTTGATATAACTAACGAAGGAATTGACGGTTGGAAATCATTAGGTATTGAAGTTGAAAGAGGACAGGCAATTACACCATTTTATAAATAACTTATGATGTGGACAAGCTTGATTGTTCTAAATTTTCTTGTTTACCGATAGATATTCGAGATAATACTAACGGTATAGGATCATGCAACTTTAAAAAAACGCCTCCTTATTGATGTAAATTTTTGGATTAAAAGATAACACATATACTGCTTGTGGGGATGCCTGTTATATTCTTAATAAGAAAATAGATCCACATACTGGGCTCCTAAAGCTAGTGGAAATTTAATGATAAAGGGGGAAAATGGTATTTGTAATTATATTAATCAAAATCTACTGCTTTGGGGAACCCTTCCTCAGTCTAGACTTACTCAGTCTGGTGATATTGTAACTGGTTATAATGACACATTTGTACCCCCTTTGATGTTGTAGACAATGGCTTGTATAATAACTTGGAAATTATAATGCTTTTGTCAATATTTAAGAGATGGTTTAATGATAAAGAAAAAAATGTGTATCGTAGTACATGGATGAAATTTTTACATATGGCATTTGGTACAGCTATATCTAATGTATTTTTTCCACAAAATTGTAATATGATAAATAAATGCCAGAACTAGATTAAATATGAAAAAAATTAATCTTAAACAGCCTAATATTGAAAAAATCATAGAGCCCAATATGTCATCAATGACTTTAAAAATATATGATAATCCATTGAGCGAAAAACAAATAGCTTCTGTCGTTGATACATTGGCATTATCCCATTTTTTCAGATATCGGCGATGATAAAGTAATCATCCTCAACATGACATGTTATATACCACTGAGAAAGCATTAGATAACAAATATTCGTCCCTTAAAAACGAAGCGATGAATCATGTGAGTCAAAAGGGAAAAATGTCATTACCTTCTAATCATTTTGAAACTCTAAAAGTAACACTAACGAAAGATGTAGTAAACATTATAAAACAAAAAGAGAATAATAATAATAATAATAATGGCAAGAATAGTAGATATACAAATATTGAAATATAGAAGAAAAAGCAGAAATATATAATAGAAATATTAATGGATTTTGCAGTTACATGTAAAGTGCATAAAATTAGTGACTCTGAGGCGAGGCGGTTAATGCTCTCAAAGATTTTACAGGTGTGTAAAAAAGAAAGACGTATACAATTGGCCGAAGCGCTTCAAATTATTACTTTTATATTTTAAGATAAAAAATACAATCTTCCCAAATTACATCCCAATTATCACCATGATATACATATCAAGAACCACCCGTTTTTAAAAGCGAGGATGATTTAGCAATGTTTATTGACGTCCGTTATAAAATTAATCAGCCGGATGAAAAAATCGGCCAATATTAAGGAAAAAAAGGAAAGACCACCATATATTGTGCAAATGGTCAAGTCTATTACCGATTCTAGTAATACATCAATACGTATTACATCATTATTAGACACCTATCCGTTCAGTTCGACGATAAAAAAAACATTAACCAATATCGCATTTCATTTATGGAGTGATTTTCATGATTTAATATCACTAATGGGCACGATATAATGATGATTTTTCTTACGATAATAATTTTTTTGTTGTGCTTATTGTAGATAGTATTATACACAAGAGTTTATCATATATGGTAAAATTTTGCCGAAATATTATCGAAAGACTATCGGTTCGCACAATAGAGACTCTGGCATCGAGAGGGGCACTAATGGCAGAAGATGCTTTGATGACAGTTTTCTCCAGAATGGTTACTCTCTACCGCTCAACGACTTGCAGTAGATTTTTTAGTCGAGGGGCACTCATTACCGCATTAGAGATATTTGCAGAACTTGTAGCGTTGGTAGCAGGAGTATTGGATGGGATTGGTATTATATTTTTGGTTAGGAGGTATTTTAGGTATAATATTAGACCTGGCATTGAATATGGCATGGTACGAAAATGTTTATGACACCCGAAACCTTAGCGTCTCATGTTAAAAATTATATAACCGCCTTTAAATCTACAACAGATTTAACCACTGGAGAATAGCTCCGGTAACACCTAAAGAATTGATCGAGATTGCAATCAATTCAGAGACGAATAACTCGGATGAAAATGATCACAATACATCTAGTGATACCACAAGGATGATTATGAAACTTTTTTAAATACATATTTTGATGAAAAACCACTTGTCGGGTCGAGGACTGATACGTTTTTACAAGAAGCCTATTTCGAATATCTCGGTACTAAGACTATGAACAGTTTAGGGCAACCTTTATCCAGAAGACCCAATGCAAAATATTACAACTTTTTTAGATGGAGGTAAAGAAAAAAATGATGAAATTATTACACACTGGATCAAAATACACCGATATGGTAAGTTATAACGCGTCACGTGTAACAGCTTATGATCTGGAAAATAAGAAGATAAATATCATTTTACAAAATTAGAGTCATTACAAGAATCACGCAATACAGCTAAATGGACAGTGTTGGGTGCTGGTATGATATTATTAATAGGATCTTTGTTTCTCACTATTTGCATTGTTATATCCTGGTTGGATGAAATTGCAACAATTGTATTCATTACATTGTTACTCGTTTACATATTTTCTATTTAGAAAATCATACCTTGCGATAATCAAGACAAAATTAGTCATTCATGATTTTATTAAAAATTCTTTATTATTCAATTTGGATGAAACAAATTTAATGAATTATAAAGATGTAGATAAATTGAAAGAAAATTCTGCCTCTATAAGATATTTCTTTTCAGAATTCACTAAACCGTATACTAATTATCTTTTAACTTGATATCATATTAAAATATAAAGAATTGTTTAAATTCCGATGTTTATAATCTTATGAATATATCAATTCAATTGAAATATATTGTGATGGTATACGGAAAATAAATATTATATTTGAGAATGAGGAATACCAACTTGCCACTTTTTAGGGGGGGGGGGTTAAATATCACCACCACCCCCCCCCATCGTCGATGTTCAACTGAAAAGAGAAACCATATAGTTGGTTGTTTTATATATATTTTATATAGAAACTTGTGATTTAATAATGAATATTCCCACAACTACATTATATAGGATACAACTATATTATATATACACATCCTGGGAGAAAAAAATGTAACTTGACGATGAGCATATATATATGAAATAATTATATATCAAAATACATGGAGCTGAGGATATATATATATATACATATATCTATTTCATTCTGATATTAGAGAAAACATACAAATATATTCAATATTGAAAAAAATATATATATATATATATATTGCCAGTGATAGTTCAGAAAAAAACTACAATCATAATGGAGGACAAAAGATCTATATGTGACTATTATCAACATGAAAAAAAACCGACTAGATACATTCAACCCTAATTGTTTCAAGCAACAATTTCTATTGACAGTCGGTTATTGGCTAAAGCTGGATTTATTAAAATCGACAACAACGATGTAAAATGTTTTCTTTGTGATTTAAGAATAGACATGAAGAATATCATAGGATCAGACGTATTATAAAGATTCACAAGAAAAGAAGCCCGGGTGTTCATTTGCACATTGTTTATATGGTTTTGAAAATCTTGAAAATTTCAAGAAAAAAAACTATTGAGCCACGGTTCTCAAATTTCTTTCAAATGTATTCAACATTAACTAATAACGAGTATATGTTATCATTGACTTTGTTTCGTCGTATGTCTCCGATATCAACTATCGTCCTTGTATTAAGCAGGAATATTCGACAATAGAAAAAAGACTAGCAAGTTTTGAAAAGTGGCCTGATTTATATGAACAAAAACCACAAGATCTTGCCGAAGCAGGATTTATTATAAAGGTGTGAGTGACCGTGTTTACTGTTTCTACTGTAATGTTGGTCTTTGCAATTGGCAGAAAGAAGATATACCTTGGAACGAACATGCCATGCGGATGCCATCTTGCCCCTATGTCTTTATAGAAAAAGGTATAAAATTTAGTGAAAAAATGATTGACAATATTCATTATACAAATGAAGATGATCTCTTATTGGAATTGGATATTGTTAAATATGTAGTAGGTATGGGTTATTCTATATGTATTGCTAAAAAGACTCTCAAAAATCATATTAACAAGACTGGTTGGCCCTATTTAAAAATAGAAGAATATATTGATGATATGGATCAAATGTTCGCGAAGTATCCCAAAATAATGAAACCCGAACCACTAATAATCATTAAAAACACGGAAGATGCATATGTTCGGTGCTTTCGATCTAAAATGGAGTCTAAGTATTTAGTTACAAGTAACGATACTTTGAATGCCACCTTACCACATGATTCTGCAACTCCGTTTATATTAGAACGGGGGTTTAAAAGTACCAATGAAAATTTGCCTCCTCCTCCTTCTTCTGTTCATTTTTCATCTAGTGTGCCTGTAAGCAACTCATCACCAGAACGAAGAAAGGAAATCATTGAAAATCCTACATCTCTCGAAGCTTTATCCGGACCAATAAACACTGAGAATCCCACATTTTTAAAAGAATTATCCGATTCAGAAAACATAAAATGTGATGTATTCACCGAGGAATGGATGAAAAATAAATCAGAAAAACATATTACTGGTAAATATAAAACAGAAGAATCAAAGATATGGAATAATCCTATATGTAAAATATGTGAAAATAAGAACGCAACGATAGTATTTTTACCCTGTACACATATGGTTGTTTGTAAATCATGTATTCTTAATTTGACAAATTGTCCTATATGTCAACGATTTATCAAACGTATAATGAAACCTATCACATTATAATATATTTGATTTTCAATACTAGTATTGTTTATCATTTATATATATAAAAAGTATGATAAAATATTATTTAAATAAGGATATATGAGAATATTATTTAAATAAGGATATATGAATATATAATTTGAGAAATATTAATGATAAACTATTATTTGATAGTGTGCGTGAGGATATATATATATATATATATATATATATATATATATATATATATATATATAATATATATCGTCTTGATAGAAGATATTGTGATTCAAAAGAGCCAAAATGAAACCAGTTATATATAAAGGATATTTCAAGAATATTAAAGATCGATGGAAAATATTTAAATATCAACAATATTCCATTAATAAATGGCTATTACCTGTGGCTGGATTATATTACTCTGTATATCTAACCACAGATATAGAATTATTTACGAACCTGATGGTGAATATATTAATAAATTAACATTCATAGTTTGTAAAAAATAAAATTATTCCTAAAGACTGAAAATATTTTTTTATAACCTATAAGATAAAAAATAAACTTGATATTGTGATACTTGACCATCAGAGGTTATTCCTAAAGAATGGAAACATTATCTTATATATCCTGTGATATTATAATATAACTTTGATGTTGAGGATATATGGAAATATACTACTATATTATTATGTTACTTGATCATCAGAGTTTATAAAAAAATAAGATTATTCCTCAAGACCGGAAACATTATTTTTATAATATAGAAAACATTATCTTATATATATTGTGATATTATAATATAACTTGATGTTGAGGACATATGGAAATATACTACTATATTATTATGTTACTTGATCATCAGAGTTTATAAAAAATAAGAATATTCCTCAAGACCGGAAACATTAATTTTATAATATATATATAAACATATATATATATATATATATATATATATATATATATATATATATATATATATATATAATAGTGATCAAACATATACCGAAATATTTATATGTTACTGAGGATATATTGAGATATATTGCTATACAACGATAGAAGTGTCAATCGCTACCAGTCTGTCAAAGTGTTTTGTTATACAATTGACCGCATAGATTGTGATATTCATAATGTGTACAGAAGAGAAAGATGATTATTCTTGTCATGAAGAAAACAGAAGGAATTCATTATATATACCTCAAAAATATATGCCCATCAACCGGATATTTAGAAATGATCATTATCGTCATGAAGAAAACAGAAGGGATTCATTCTATATACCTCCAGAATATATACCCATCAACCGGTCACTATTGGCCAAAGCTGGATTCTGTTCCTACAATCCCACTTTGCACACTCTGGGCTATATGATAACATGCTTTTCTTGTGATTTAACAATTGCCCCGAAAAATATCAGAAGATCAGATGACATTATAAAGATTCACAAGGAGAAAAGCCCCGAATGTCTGTTTGCACAAAGTTTATTTTCTCTTGAAAATATTGATAAGTTTTGTAAACCGCCTCAAATACGTAAGGCATTTCCCGATGGTTCATTATTAAAATGTGAGAAATATCGATTTGAAACATTTATCGATTGGCCGATCGATTGGATCTCTCCTAGATATTTAGCTGTTAAAGGATTCTTTTATTTTAGAAAAGAAGACTATATTACTTGTGGCATATGTGGCCAAACGATAGTAAATATTAAAACATGCAACATCAAAGACATAGATAACGTAATAGGAGGACATCAACATATGAAAAACATACCTGATATAATATGTAGCTTTTCCCATAAACTGGAAGATGGAAAGATGTATATACCTCAAAGGGAAAATAATCACTTGAAAAGCATTGGTATCATGAAACATACTATTTCTTATGCAAGAAATTTCATGACAGAAGAAATGAGACTAACAAGTTTTTATAACCGGGATGAACTAAAACCAGATATAAGATCTTTTGACTGGCCTTTAGAAATTTACCAAAAACCACAAGCTCTTGCCGAAGCTGGCTTTTATTATAAAGGTGTGAGTGACCATGTTTACTGTTTTCACTGTAATGGTCATATTCGCAATTGGGAGAAAGAGGATATACCTTGGAATGAACATGCTAAATGGTATCCAGATTGTAACTATCTCCTTTTAAAGAAAGGGGTAGAATTTGTTGACAATATTCAAGATCAACTTTTATCAGAAATGAATAGCATCTCATATAATGATATTGAGATAATAAAGGAATTGGATATTGTCAAACATATAATATCTCTAGGATATAATATAGATGATGTTATATATATTTTCGTGAAACATATTAATGAGACCGGCTGGCCATATTTAAGGTTAGAACCATTTATTGATGATATAAAAAAAATAAATCCAAATATCCCTAAACCGCCAATCACCATTATTTATTCTGGTGGACTAGAAAATGCATCCGGCCCCCCTGACTCAATAGATGCCGAGAATATGGAAAACCAAACATCTCAAGAAACTTTACCCAATGCCGAGAATATGGAAAACCAAACATCTCAAGAAACTTTACCCAATGCCGAGAATATGGAAAACCTTCCATCTCTAGAAACTTTACCCAATGCCGTGAATGTGGAAAACCAAACATATCAAGAAACATTACCCAATGCCGAGAATATGGAAAACCAAACATTTCTAGAAACTTTACCCAATGCCGTGAATATGGAAAACCTTCCATCTCTAGAAACTTTACCCAATGCCGTGAATATGGAAAACCAAACATATCAAGAAACATTACCCAATGCCGAGAATATGGAAAACCAAACATATCAAGAAACATTACCCAATGCCGAGAATATGGAAAACCAAACATATCAAGAAACATTACCCAATGCCGAGAATATGGAAAACCAAACATATCAAGAAACATTACCCAATGCCGAGAATATGGAAAACCAAACATATCAAGAAACTTTACCCAATGCCGTGAATATGGAAAACCTTCCATCTCTAGAAACTTTACCCAATGCCGTGAATATGGAAAACCAAACATATCAAGAAACATTACCCAATGCCGTGAATATGGAAAACCAAACATATCAAGAAACATTACCCAATGCCGAGAATATGGAAAACCAAACATATCAAGAAACATTACCCAATGCCGAGAATATGGAAAACCAAACATATCAAGAAACCTTACCCGAAACAGAAAATACCGATATTGGAATTTATAGATGCAAAGTATGTATGCAAAATAACGCATGTATATTATGTATTCCATGTGGACATATCGCTGCTTGTATATGTTGTAGTCTTCAGTTAAAAAAATGTCCTATTTGTCAAGCAGATATTGTATATATATAAGAAAAACTAATCTAAAAAAATAATAATTGTATATAACATTTGTATTATATTATATATATACATCATATTTATCTGTATTTTTAACCACAAATATAAAATTATTTACGGTACTCATTATGAATATAAATAAAATAAGATTATTCCTAAAGAGTAAAACATATTTTTTTATATCCTGTAAGAGAAAAAATAAACATATATTAATATTACTTGATGTTGAGGGCAATATGGAAACATATTGCTATATTATTGCGTTACATGATCATCAAAGTTTATAAAAATAAGACTATTCCTAAGGACTGGAAATATTATTTTATATATATTCTATGATCTTGTAATATTACTTGATGTTGAGGGTATATGGAAATATACTGCTATATTATTGCGTTACATGATCATCAGAGTTTATAAAAATAAGACTATTCCTAAGGACTGGAAATATTATTTTATATATATATTCTATGATCTTGTAATATTACTTGATGTTGAGGGTATATGGAAATATACTGCTATATTATTGCGTTAGTTGATCATCAGAGTATATATAAAAATAAGATTATTCCTAAGGACTGGAAATATTATTTTATATATAAACTGTGATCTTATTACTTGATATTGAGGGTATATGGAAATATACTGCTATATTATTGCGTTAGTTGATCATCAGAGTTTATGAAAATATTCCCAAAGACCAGAAACTATATATATACTGTGATCCTGTGAATAATATATATATATATATATCGAAACATTATATAATATTGAGGATATATAAAATATACTGTTATATTAAATGCGCATGACAAGAAAAATAAGTCAATCGCTACCAGTACGTGAAAGTATTTTGTTATACAATTGGCTGCATAGATTGTGATATTCATGATGTATACTAAGGCAGATAAAGAGATGATCCGGATTACAGAAGAGGACAAAGAGATAATCCGTAATCATTTTTGTCATGAAATACATAGAAGGAACACGTTCATCAAACAACTTAATAGAACTGATGTACCCATCAGCCAGTCACTATTGGCCAAAGCTGGATTCTTCTATATTATGGGACATGTAAAATGCTTTTCTTGTGATTTAACAATTGACCCGGAAAATCTCAGAACATCAGATGACATTATAAAGATTCACAAGGAGAAAAGCCCCGAATGTCTGTTTGCACAAAGTTTATTTTCTCTTGAAAATATTGATAAGTTTTGTAAACCGCCTCAAATACGTAAGGCATTTCCCAATGGTTCATTATTAGAATATGAGAAATATCGATTTGAGACATTTATCGATTGGCCGATCGATTGGATATCTCCTAGAGATTTAGCTGCTGATGGATTTTTTTATTTGAGAGAAAGAGACCATGTTCATTGTATCTATTGTAACATAAAAATAGGAGACTTTGAAAAAGGTGATACAGTAAGAGAAGAACATTTACGTATCTCCCCCTCATTGTCCACTTCATATTGAGAACAGGGAAATAGCAAATAAATATCTTGATATAAAGCAAAATATTGCCGAGAAACTGAAAGATGGAGATATATATATATTTCAAAGGAGAAAACCATATACATATAAAAATAATGGTCTCTTGAAACATACTAGTTCTCGTGCAATTGATTTCACGACAAAAGAAAAGAGAGTAGCAAGCTTTCGTACCTGGCCTGAAAATGTTCATCAAAAACCACAAGCTCTTGCCGAAGCTGGCTTTTATTATAAAGGTTTGAGTGACCATGTTCATTGTTTTCACTGTGATGGTATTATTCGCAATTGGGAGAAAGAGGATATACCTTGGAATGAACATGCTAAATGGTATCCAAATTGTAACCATCTCATTTTAGAGAAAGGAAAAGAATTTGTTAACAATATCCAAGATCAACTTAAACCATACAACTCATATAGTAATAAGGATCAAACTATATCAGAAATTAAACTATACCACCCATATAGTACAATGGATATAATGATGAAATTGGATATTGTCAAAAGTATATTAACCTTGGGATATGAAATAGATGATATTCAAAAGACTCTCGAAAAACATATTAATGAGACTGGCTGGCCATATTTAAGGTTAGAACCATTTATTGATGATGTAAAAAAAATAAGTACAAATACCACTAAACCACCATCCATCATGAAACATCTATTAAATAAGATGGATGATGCATATATTTTATCGCTTTTATCCAGAAGCGAGTCTCCATCTGTGGATAACACAGAAGAAAATATGTATCCTCCTGGT
Organism: Penaeus chinensis; assembly: GCF_019202785.1. Lineage (NCBI taxonomy): Eukaryota > Metazoa > Arthropoda > Malacostraca > Decapoda > Penaeidae > Penaeus > Penaeus chinensis. The sequence goes on from NW_025918642.1 coordinate 12,484, forward strand.
TTATCACTTGAAGGGATATATGAAATAAGTAAAATCCCTACATCTCCAGTTGTATTTACAATAGACGAACCAGATATAAAAGCTGTATCCAATGCAGGAAAAAATGGAAGACCATGCATCTCTAGAAGGCTGTATCCAATGCAGAAAATATGGAAGACCATGCATCTCTAGAAGCTGTATCCAATGCAGGAAAAATGGAAGACCATGCATCTCTAGAAGCTGTATCCAATGCAGAAAATACCAAGATTAGAGATAATACTTGCAAAATATGTATGCACAATCACGCATGCATGATATATTTACCATGTTTACATATGATTGCTTGTAAAAGATTGTACTTTACCATTGAAAAATTGTCCTATTTGTAAAAATAAAATTTGTCAGATAGCAAAACGTACTATGGTATAGAATATTTGTTTTATATACAATATTCTTCGAGATATCAGCTATGATCAAGAATATTATATAATTATAATATTCCAATAATAAATAGATACTACCTATGACTGGGATATATCCAAACTATTAATATATTAATAATAGATTAATTTGTAATAACAGTCAATTATTCCTAAAGACTGGAAATATATATATATATATATATATATATATATATATATATATATATATATATATGTATATATATATATATATATATATATATGTTATAAGATATATTACTTGACTGATGTTAATGTTACTTGATGTTGAGGGTATAGGGAAAAATACTGCTATATTATCACATTACTTGTTCAGCAAAGTTTATAATTAAATACAAATATTCCTAAAGACAGACTGAAAATATTATTATTCCTAAAGACCTGTGAAGAAAAAAGTGGTGTTATGGATATATTAACTTATATTGAAGGATATATTAACTTATATTGAAGGTCGTATAGATTGTGATATTCATGATGTTTACAGATGAAGAAAAAGAGATATTCCGTAATTATATTTGCCATGAAAATAACAGATTGCATACATTCACACGAAATACATTCGAAGAATCTGGTCATAAAGTACCCATCAAACTAATCAAACTATTAGTCAAAGCTGGATTCTTCTACATTAGGAAACATATAAGGTGCTTTTCTTGTGATTTAACGATTGAACTAGAAAGGCTCAGAACACCAGTTGATATTATAAAGATCCATAAGGAGATAAGCCCCAAATGTCTGTTTGCGCAAAGTTTATATTCCTTTGAAAATATTGATGAGTTTTGTAAACCGCTTAAAAGAAAAATACGTATGGATTTATTCTCATTTAATCATGAGAGACATCGAAGAGAGACATTTATCGAATGGCCGATCGATTGGATGTCACCTAGAGAATTAGCTGCTGAAGGATTTTATTATCTAAGAAAAAAAGACCGTGTAGCATGTGCATTTTGTAATAAAATAATAGGAGACTTTAAAAAGGTGACATAATAAGAGAAAAACATCGACGTATCTCCCCTAATTGTTCTTTTCTTGATGATACATGGAGAAGAATATTAAACTATCCTGATACAACTGATTGTATTACCGGTAAACTGAAATTTATGGAATATGAAATATATATAAATAAACCATGTATAGATAACGATACTGGTGCCATGAAACATACTATCTCTTATGTAGAAGATTTCACAACAGAAGAAAAGAGACTAGCAAGCTTTAATGATTGTAACTGGCCTGAAAAAGTTCATCAAAAACCACAAGCTCTTGCCGAAGCTGGATTTTTTTATAGAGGTCCGGTTGACTATGTTCAATGCTTTCACTGTAATGGTATGTTTCGCAATTGGGAGAAAGAGGATATACCTTGGAATGAACATGCTAAATGGCATCCAGATTGTAACTACCTCCTTTTAAAGAAAGGAGTAGAATTTGTTAACAATATTCAAGATCAATTATCATCAGAAATTAAGCTATATAAATCATTTGATATTATGGATGTAATGATGAAATTAGACATTGTCAAATGTGTAATATCCATGGGCTATTCTAGAGATGATGTTAAAAATACTCTTAAGAAACATATTGATGAGACTGGCTGGCCATACTTAAGGATAGAACCATTTATTAATGATATTAATAAAGTAAATATAAATACTTCTATACCACCAAGTATCGTTACACGTCTATTAAATGAGATGGATGATGCATATATTCAATCGCATTTATTCAAAAGCGAGTCTCCATCTGTGAATAACACGGAAGAAAATATGGAAACCCTTACATCTCAAGAAACTTCACCCAATACAGAGAATACGGAAACCCTTACATCTCAAGAAACTTCACCCAATACAGAGAATACGGAAACCCCTTAAATCTCAAGAAACTTCACCCAATACAGAGAATACGGAAACCCTTAAATCTCAAGAAACTTCAACTAATACAGAGAATACCGAGATTCAATATTATATATGCAGAGTATGTATGGACAATAGCACACATACGGTATATATTCCGTGTGGACATATGGTTACTTGTGTATGCTGTACTCTTCAATTGTATAACTGTCCCATGTGTCGAAAAAAGATCACACATATAGTAAAACCTATCATGTCCTGAATCGAATATATATATATATATATATATGGAAAATATATAGATATTATTTATATATATGTAATATTTGTTTTGTATATACAATAGTTTTCGAGATGTCAATATTTTATCAAGAGAAATAAAAACAAGGTACATATTTACAATATTCTATTAATAAATGGCTATTACCTATGGCTGGATTATATTATTTTCCTATCCTGTAAAAGAAAAAAATCAACATTGTAATCTTGATGTTAATGTTACTTGATGTTGAGGGTATAGGGAAAAATACTGCTATATTATCACATTACTTGTTCAGCAAAGTTTATAAAGATATATACAAATATTCCTAAAGACAGACCGAAAATATTATTATTATAAGATTATTCCTAAAGACCTGTGAAGAAAAAAGTGGTGTTAAGGATATATTACCTTATATTGAAAGTCGTATAGATTGTGATATTCATAATGTTTGTGACATTCATGATGTTTACAGATGAAGAAAAAGAGATATTCCGTAATTATATTTGCCATGAAAATAACAGATTGCATACATTCACACAATACATTCGAAGAATCTGGTCATAAAGTACCCATCAAACTAATCAAACTATTAGTCAAAGCTGGATTCTTCTACATTAGGAAACATATAAGGTGCTTTTCTTGTGATTTAACGATTGAACTAGAAAGGCTCAAAGCACCAGTTGATATTATAGAGATCCATAAGGAGATGAGCCCCAAATGTCTGTTTGCGCAAAGTTTATATTCCTTTGGAAATATTTATGAGATTTGTAAACTGCCTAAAAAAAAAGACTTAAGGCTTTTTTCTCGACTGAAACATTAAAATATGAGAAATATCGATTTGATACATTTATCGATTGGCCGATCGATTGGATGTCACCTAGAGAATTAGCTGCTGAAGGATTTTATTATCTAAGAAAAAAAGACCGTGTAGCATGTAGATTTTGTGATAAAATAATAGGAGACTTTAAAAAAGGTGACATATAAGAGAAAAACATCGACGTATCTCCCCTAATTGTTTTTTTCTTGATGATACATGGAGAGTAACAATAAACTATCCTGATACAACTGATTGTATTGCGGTAAACTGAAATATATGGATATGAAGATAAATGTATAAATAAACCATGTATAGATAACGATACTGGTGCCATGAAACATACTGTCTCTTATGTAGAAGCTTTTACGACAGAAGAAAAGAGACTAGCAAGCTTTAATCATCGTAACTGGCCTGAAAAGGTTCATCAAAAACCACAAGCTCTTGCCGAAGCTGGATTTTATTATAAAGGTGTGAGTGACCATGTTCAATGCTTTCACTGTTATGGTATTTTTCACAATTGGGAGAAAGAGGATATACCTTGGAATGAACATGCTAAATGGTATCCAAATTGTAACTATCTCCTTTTAAAGAAGGAGTAGAATTTGTTAACAATATTCAAGATCAATTATCATCAGAGATTAAGCTATATAAATCATTTGATATTATGGATATAATGATGAAATTAGACATTGTCAAATGTGTAATATCCATGGGCTATTCTAGAGATGATGTTAAAATACTCTTAAGAAACATATTGATGAGACTGGCTGGCCATACTTAAGGATAGAACCATTTATTAATGATATTAATAAAGTAAATATAAATACTTCTATACCACCAAGTATCGTTACACGTCTATTAAATGAGATGGGTGATGTGCATATATTCAATCGCTTTTATTCAAAAGCGAGTCTCCATCTCCATCTGTGAACAACACGGAAGAAAATATGGAAACCCTTACATCTCAAAAAACTTCACCCAATACAGAGAATACGGAAAACCCTTACATCTCAAGAAACTTCACCCAATACAGAGAATACCGAGATTCAATATTATATATGCAGAGTATGTATGGACAATAGCGCACATATGGTATATATTCCGTGTGGACATATGGTTACTTGTGTATGGTGTACTCTTCAATTATCTAACTGTCCCATGTGTCGAAAAAGGATCACACATACAGTAAAATCTATCATGTCCTGAATCGAATATATATATATATATATATATATATAATATATATATATATATATATATATATATATATATATATGGAAAATATATAGATATTATTTATATATATGTAATATTTGTTTTGTATATACAATAGTTTTCGAGATGTCAATATTTTATCAAGAGAAATAAAAACAAGGTACATATTTACAATATTCTATTAATAAATGGCTATTACCTATGGCTGGATTATATTATTTTCCTATCCTGTAAGAGGAAAAAAATCAACATTGTAATCTTGATGTTAATGTTACTTGATGTTGAGGGTATAGGGAAAAATACTGCTATATTATATGATCATCAAAGGTTTATCCTAAAGACCAGAAATATTATTTTATATGTCCTGTGATCATGTGAATAAACATATAACGAAATAATATATAATGCTGAGGATATATCAATTCAGAGGATATATTACTTCATATTGAATATTAAACATATAACGAAATAGAGGATATATCAATTCAGAGGATATATTACTTCATGTTGAAGATAAACATATAACGAAATATAATATATAATGCTGAGGATATATCAATTCAGGATATATACTTCATGTTGAAGATATAACATATAACGAAATATTATATAATGCTGAGGATATATCAATTCAGAGGATATATATTACTGTTGAAGAAAACATTACAAAATATATATAATGCTGAGGATATATCAATTCAGAGAATATATTACTTCATGTTGAGGATATATGCACACAGAATAGAAGAACCAGATTTAGGAACTTTACTCAATACCGAGAATATGGAAAACCAAGCATCTCTAGAAACTTTACCCAATGCCGAGAATATTGGAAACCAAGCATCTCTAGAAACTTTACCCAATGCCGAGAATATGGAAAACAAGCATCTCTAGAAACTTTACCCAATGCGAGAATATGGAAAACCAACATCTCTAGAAACTTTACCAATGCGAGAAATATGGAAAACAATATCATCCAATGCCGAGATATGGAAAACCAATCATCCCAATGCCGAGAATATGGAAAACCAATATCCATGCATGCCGAGGAATATGGAAAACCAATCATCCAATGCCGAGAATATGGAAAACCAATCATCCAATGCCGAGAATATGGAAAACAATCATCCAATGCCGAGAATATGGAAAACCAATCATCTCTAGAAATTTTAACCCAATGCCGAGAATATGGAAACCCAAACATCTCAAGAAACTTTACCCGAAACAGAAAATACCGATATTGAAAATTTTATAGTTGCAAAGTATGTATGCAAAATAACGACATGTGTATTATATATGCCATGTAGACATATCGCTGCTTGTATATGTTGTAGTCTTCAGTTAAAAAATTGTCCTATTTGTCGAGCAAATATTGAATATATATAACGAAAGCTATCATGTCATGAATCAAATATATGGAAAATGTATAAATAATAGTTGTGTATATATAATATGTCTTTTATATAATAAATTTTCGAAATATTATTTTATAATTAGGAATAATATATATATTATATATATTTATTCCTAAATATAAAATAAATTTCTATGACATTTTACATATCCTGTAAAGAAATAAAATAATACTTTTATAGAAATAAAATTATCCCTAAAGACAAACTGAAATATATTTTTTCATATCCTGTAGAGAAAAAATAAACATTATAATCTTGATGATAATAATACTTGATATTGAGGGTATTAGGAGAAATACCGCTATATTATCACATACATGATCATCAAAGTTTATTCCTAAAGACCAGAAATATTATTTTATATATCCTGTGATCCTGTGATCCTGTGAAGAAATATATAGTGAAAATATATATATAGTAATTATCATATAACGCCGAGGATATGTCAAATCAGAGGATATATTACTTCATGTTGAGGATTTAATTAATTAATATATAACGCCGAGGATAAATCAATTCAGAGGATACATTACTTCATGTTGAGGATTAACTAATTATTATATAACGCCGAGGATAAATCAATTCAGAGGATACATTACTTCATGTTGAGGATAATTCCATATATTGCTATATTATTTGCGCATGACGATAGATCAGTCATTCGCTTAAAGATGTAATGGTCCGCATAGATTGTGATAATATTGATAGATAATTGGCCACGTAGATTGTGATATCCATGATGATTACGTTTACAGATGAAGAAAAAGAGATAATCCGTAATTATTTTTATCATGAAAACCATAGAAGTATACATTCACAATACCTACTAAATATAGGATACTCATTAGCGAGTCACTATTGGCCAAAGCTGGATTCTTCTTTATTCACAATTGTATAAAATGCTTTTTTTGTGATTTAATGATTGAACTAAACAGACTCAAAACAACAGATGATATTATAAAGATCATAAGGAAAGAAGCCCCGAATGTCTATTTGCGCAAAGTTTATATTCCTTTGAAAATATTGATGAGTTTTGTAAACTGCCTAAAAAAAAAAGACGTAAGGCTTTTCTCTCGACTCAAACATTACGTTATGAGAAATATCGATTTGATACATATATCGATTGGCCGATCGATTGGATATCTCCTAGAGAATTAGCTGCTGATGGATTTTATTATCTAAGAAAAAAGACCATGTTCATTGTATCTATTGTAACATAAAAATAGGAGACTTTCAAAAAGGCGATATAATAAGAGATGAACATCGACGTATCGCCAAATATTGTCCTTTTATTGAGAAGTGTGAGGCGGATGAGGATGATGATGAGAATGGTTAGAAAAACATTCCTGATATAATTAATTGTATTGCGATAAACTGAAAGATAGAGATTTATATAAACATCAAATGAGTAAATCACATATAGATGGTCCCATGAAACATACTGGTCTCTTGAAAACTTATATTTCTTATAAAACAGATCTCATGACAGAAGAATGAGACTAGCAAGCTTTAATGATCGTAACTGGCTGAAGAAGTTCATCAAAAACCACAAGCTCTAGCCGAAGCTGGCTTTTATTATAGAGGTTTGAGTGACCATGTTTACTGTTTTCACTGTAATGGTCATATTCGCAATTGGGAGAAAGAGGATATACCTTGGAATGAACATGCTAAATGGTATCCAGATTGTAACTATCTCATTTTAGAGAAGGAAAAGAATTTGTTGACAACATTCAAGATCAATTATCATCAGAAATTAACTATATGAATCATTTGATATTATGGATGTAATGATGAAATTAGATATTGTCAAATGTGTAATATCCATGGGCTATTCTAGAGATGATGTTAAAAATACTCTTAAGAAACATATTGATAAGACTGGCTGGCCATATTTAAGAGTAGAATCATTTATTAATGATATTAATAAAGTAAATATAATCATTCCTGAAGATAACAATGCAGAAAGTGTGTATCCTCCTGGTTTAAATGTACATATTCCTGGTTCACATCCTAGAGTCCCTGACGTCACAGGAATTTATCAAGTGCCACATATATGGCAGATGAAATAGATTTAGGAACTATACCCAATGCCGAGAATATGGAAAACCAAACATCTCAAGAAACATTACCCAATGCCGAGAATATGGAAAACCAAACATCTCAGAAACATTACCAATGCCGAGAATATGGAAAACCAAACTCTCAAGAAACATTACCAATGCCGAGATATGGAAAACCAAAATCTCAAGAAAGAAACATTACCCAATGCCGAGAATATGGAAAACCAAACATTTCAAGAAACATTACCAATGCCGAGAATATGGAAAACCAATCATCTCAAGAAACCTTACCCAATGCCGAGAATGTGGAAAACCAAACATTTCAGAAACATTACCCGATGCCGAGAATATGGAAAACCAAACATTTCAAGAAACATTACCCATGCGAGAATATGGAAAACCAATCATCTCAAGAAACCTTACCCAATGCCGAGAATGTGGAAAACCAAACATTTCAAGAAACTTACCCGATGCCGAGAATGTGGAAAAACCAACATCTCAAGAAACTTTACCCGATGCGAGAATATGGAAACCCAACATCTCAAGAACTTTACCCAATGCCGAGAATATGGAAACCCAAACATCTCAAGAAACTTTACCCAATGCCGAGAATATGGAAACCCAAACATCTCAAGAAACTTTACCCAATGCCGAGAATATGGAAACCCAAACATCTCAAGAAACTTTACCGAAACAGAAAATACCGATATTGAAATTTATAGTTGCAAAGGTATGTATGCAAATAACGCATGTGTATTATATTATGCCATTGTAGACATATCGCTGCTTGTATATGTTGTAGTCTTCAGTTAAAAAATTGTCCTGTTTGTCGAGCAAATATTGAATTTATAACGAAAGCTATCATGTCTGAATCAAATATATGGAAAATGTATAATAATAGTTGTATATATGTAGTGTATCTTAGATATAATAATTTTAGAAATGTATATATGTATTAATCATCATAATATTGTAAATGTATAAGATTGTTTATTAAATATATGACAAATATATGACATTTTATATATCCTGTGAGAAAACAAAATTATACTTATTGTTGAGGGTATTTAAACATATATTGCTATGTAACAACAAACAAGTCAACCACTACCAGTATATTTTATCTTTTTATATATCCTGTGAGAGAAAAACACAAAACAAAATGTGACTTTTCCACATCCTGTGAGAAAACGAAATAATACTTGCTGTCGGGGGTATTTGAAAATAAATTGCTATATAACAGAAACAAGTCAACCTCTACAGTATAAACTGTCATATTATAGATCATGTGAGAGAATATTGTGTGAGAAAAGTAACATTATATTATATATATATATATATATATATATATACTCTGATCCTGTGAGAGAGACTTGATGTTGAGAGTATATGGAAATATATTGATACATGACGACAGAAACAAAGTCAACCGCTACCAACAATATAAATTGACTGCATAGGTCATAGTATTCATAATGCTTACAGACAAAGAGAAAGAGTAATATATAATCATTTTGTCATGAACAAAACAGAGTGAATACATTCGATATATTCAAAGATGAAAAACATGTAGATAATGGCCTGAATACATTCGATATATTCAAAGATGAAAAACATGTAGATAATGGCCAGCCCGCCATCCACCCTATACTATTGGCCCAAAGCTGGATTCTTCCATATTAAGGATATATTAATGTGTTTTTCTTGTAATTTAACATTTGATCTAAAAAAATATCAGAACACCAGATGATATTATAAAAATTCATAAGGAGAAAAAACCAAATGTATGTTTGCCCAAAATTTATATTCCTTTGAAAATATTGACCAATATTATCAACCACTACAATATGCAAGACTTATTATCCATTAAGACCCGATTTGACATATCCATATATGCATGAGGAGGTACGATTAGAGACATTTATCGATTGGCCATTGATTGGATATCTCCTACAGAATTAGCTGCTAATGGATTTCTTTATACAAAAAGAAGGGACCTTGTTGAATGTTCTTTTGCCAAAAAAAAATATGCAGTCTTAAAAAAGGTGATATAGTAAGAGAAGTACATCGACATATATCCCCTGATTGTCCTTTTGTTACTGGGGAAAACAACATTAAATATTCCTAATAGAAGGTGTAACATTTTTTATAAACTGCCAGGGAAAAAGACACACATTATTCCAAAAAAGAATGAATTCAAAAATTGATAACCTCTTTAGAACACTGTATTTCTTTTGATAAAATTTCACGAAAAAAAAAGAGAGACTAGCAAGCTTCCATAATTGGCCTGACAATGTTAAGCAAGAACCAGAAGCACTTGCCGAAGCTGGATTTTATTATAAAGGTCTCTATGACCATGTTCACTGCTTTCACTGTAGTGGTGTTTATTCACAATTGGGGAAAAAAGATATACCGTGGCCATGAACATGCTAAATGGTATCCAAATTGTAACTATCTCCTTATAAAGAAAGGACATTCATTTGTTGAATACGTTCGAGAACAAATGAAATTAGAAAATGAACTAATTCGATCAAAAAATGAAGACATGGAACCAATGGATAAATTGATGGAATTGGATATTGTTAAATGTGTAATAATGTTAGGATATCATATAATGATGTTAAACATACTCTTGATATTCATATTAATGAGACCGGCTGGCCATATTTAAGCATAGAACCATTTTCTTTATGACATAATGAATATAATAATATCACATATAATGTTAATCCATCATCCTCATGAAACGTCTATTAAATGAGACGAAAGATCCATATATGCTGTCGATTCGATCTATAATCGAATCTCATCTATCCAGAAGCGAGTTTTCCATCTCCATCTGTAAATGATACGGGAAAATGTTTGTATCCTCCTGGATTATTATCTTTAAGCAACTTGTATGAAATAGTGAAACCCCTACATTTCCAGTATTTAATATATCAATACGATTGTGCCTCTTACACCTGAAAAAGAGAATACTGAGATTCATATATCTCAAGCAAACTTTACCCAATGCAGAAAACATGGAAACCCCTGCATCTCTAGAAGCTGTTCCCGAAGCAAATAATTCCGAGAAGTATCACATATGTAAAAAGTGTAGATTAGTCGTGTAGTATATTGTATCTTCCATGTCACCATATGGTTACTTGTGAAGAATGTGCTCTTGTCATGATGAATTGTTTCATTTGTCAAAAAAAATCAAGTATTAACGAGCCTATTGTGTGTTTGAATCAAGTATATGTTATATAACCATTATAATATAGTGAAATATATATTATATTACAAAGTATATGTTTTATATCAACCATTACAATATAGTGAAATTATATATATTATATATATTATATATATATAATATTTATATATATAACATATAATTAAAAAGTATGTGATTATATTAACCATATAATATATATAAATATATTATTATATATATACATTATAATATATAAATATATATATATATATATTATATATATATATATTGTATTATAAAAAAATAAGACTATTCCTAAAGACCGGAATAAAAAAATATTATCTGATAATGGGGATATAATATATACTGCTTTATTATTGCGCTTGACGACAGATACAAGTCAACCTCTACATATATTTGATCGCAATAGATCATGATATTATGATGTTTTACAAATAAAGGATAAAGAGTTAATCCTTAATCATTTTTGTCATGAACAAAACAGAGTGAATACATTTAATATAATATACTACGAATAGATTATCCATCAACCATATATTATTGGCCAAAGCTGGATTTTTCAATATAAATGATCATATAAAGTGCTTTACTTGTGATTTAATAATGATCCTAATATTATCGGAACATCAGATGATATTATAAAGATTCATAAAGAGAAAAGCCCAGAATGTCTGTTTGCGCAAAGTTTATTTTCCTTTGAAAATATTGACAAGTTTTATAAAACCGCCTCAAATACACAAGTCTTTTCCCGAGGGTTTATCATTGAACCATGAGCATTATCGAATAGAGACATTTATCGAATGGCCGATCGATTGGATCTCACCTAGAGATTTAGCTGCTGATGGATTTTTTTCTTTGAGAAAGAAGACCATGTTATGTGTATTTATTGTAAAACGATAATGAACGCTCTGAAAAAGATGATATATTAAAAGAAGAACATCGACATCAATCCCCTAGTTGTCCTTTTGTTACTGGGGAAAAAATTAACATCAAATATTTCAATGTAAAGAAGACCATTTTCGATATGTTGTTAGATCGAAAGATGTATATATCTAAAGGGAGGAAAAATTCTATATAACACAAGGCCTCCCTTGGACATACTACTTCTTTTGGAAAAGGTTTCTGGCAGAAAAAAAGAGACTAGCAAGTTTTGATAAACTGCCTGAATGTATTCATCAAAAACCACAAGCTCCTTGCCGAAGCTGGCTTTTATTAGAGGTTTGAGTGACCATGTTAACTGCTTTCATTGTAATGGTATTATTCGCAATTGGGAGGAAGAGGAATACCTTGGAATGAACATGCTAAATGGTATCCAGATTGTAACTATCTCCTTTTAAAGAAAGGAGTAGAATTTGTTGACAACATTCAAGATCAAATTTCATTAGAAATTAAACTATATGAATCATTTGATATATAGGATATAATGATGAAATTGGATATTGTCAAATGTGTAATATATATGGGCTATTCTAGAGATGATGTTAAAAATACTCTTAAGAAACACATTGATGAGACTGGCTGGCCATACTTAAGGTTAGAACCATTTATTGACGATATAAAAATTCTAAATACAAATACTCCTAAACCACTATCCATCATTAAACGTCTATTAAAAGAACGAATGATGCATATATTCCTATCGTATCAATCTAGAATCGAATCGCTTTTATCAAAAGCGAGTCTCCATCTCCATCTGTGAACAACATGGGAGAAAGTTTGTATCCTCCTGGTTTATCATTTATTGTACCCCAAATGCATATTGCTAAGCTTCCTCCACTTATTGTACCTGACTGGAACTTTACCCGAAGAAGAGAATATGGATACCCTTGCATCTCTAGAAACTTTACCAATGCAGAAAATATGGAAATCCTTGCATCTCTAGAAAACTTTACCCAATGCAGAAAATATGGAAATCCTTGCATCTCTAGAAACTTTACCCAATGCAGAAAATATGGAAATTTATCATCTCAAAGAAACTTTACCCAATTGCAGAAGAGAATATGGAAACTTTATCATCTCAAGAAACTTTAACCCCAAATAAAAAATGCACCGAGATATGTAAAAGGTGTAAGATTAATAGTATATGTATAATAAATGTCCCATGGTAGCATATGGTTGCTTGTGATCATTGTATTTTTGCCTTAGGTAAATGTCCCATTTGTCAAGAACATATCCAATATATATCCAAAGTTATCATTGTTTGAATCATATATTTATATATATTATATATTTTATAATATATATATATATATATATATACTATATATAATACCATAAAGACTGAAACTATTATATAAAAATTTATGATAAAAACATATGATACTTTATATATCCTGTGAGTAAACGATTTCTGAAAAAACGTATAATTAAATATTATTTGATGGCGGGCAGTATATGATAATATACTACTATTATATATATATATATATATATATATTTAATATTATATATAATGAAAATAGTTATGCTTGACGACAGAAAAATTCACCCTCTATCATATACATTTGACTGCATATTTATGATGAATAATAATAATAGAGATAAAGAGTTAATCCTTATTCAGAACAGAGAGAATACATTTTAAAGATGTATCACAAAAGGATATTACAGATTACCCATCAAACTATAGACTACTGGCTAAAGCTGGAATTCTCTTATATTAACAATCATATAAAGTGTTTTTTTTTGTGATTTAACAATTGATTTGAAAACTATCAAAACATCAGTATGATATTATAAAGATTCATAAGGAGTGAAGCCCGAATGTCTGTTTGCGCAAAATCTACATTCCTTTGAAATATTGAAAAGTTTTTTAAGCCGCCTCAGATAAATAAGGCATTTGGCCGGGGTTGACGGTTTAGAATGGGAGCATTAGTTCGATTAGAAACATTTATCGGTAGGCATATCGATTGGATATCTCCTATAGATTTAGCTGCTGATGGATTTTTTATGAAGGAGACCATATTGAATGTATCTTTTGTGAAATAAAAATAAAAGACCTTGAAAAAGGCATATAATAGAAAATACATAACGTGTATCCCCTAGTTGTCCTCTTATTAATGAGGAAGCATTTAGTAATGTTCCTTCGTAAAGAGAACTTTTCAAAAAACTATTACATCGAGAAAATTTTTGAAATACCAGAGACGAAAAAAACCACAGGTGATATCATAAGACACATGTATTTACAAATTTTGAGTTTAGATTTATTACAACAGAAAAAAGACTAGCGAGTTCAATAAATGGCCTAAAAAGCTTTTGACCCAAAAAACCAAAAACCCCAAACTCTTTGCCGAAGCAGGATTCTATTATGAAGGTTTGGGTGACCGCGTTCGTTGTTTTCCCGTTTGGGTTTTTATTGGTAAACTGGGAGGGGAAAAAAAGGATATACCGTGGCATGAACATGCTAAATGGTATCAAATTGTACCCATCTCCTTTAAAGAAAGGAAAAAAAATTTGTTAACAATATTTTAAGATCAAAATGATCCCACATTTATATAAATCATTGATGATCATTTGGAATATAATGAGGAAAAATTAGATATTGTCCCAAAAAGTATATTATTCTGGGATATTCTATAAATGATTGTTAAAAGTACTCTTAAAAAAAATATTGATGAGGGCGGTGGCCATATTTAAGTTAGAACCATTTAATTTTGATATTAAAAAGATAAATCCAATTTTTCCGACCACCAAACCATTTATTAAAGTCTATTAAATAAAAAAAAATCAAATTTCTGTCGATTTGATCTATAACGAGTCCCACTCATCAGGTGAAAAAATATTGGGGGAAAAACTTACATCCTTTCCCGGGTTTTTCAGTTTTTTTGCAAAATTTTTGTAAACAATGAAACCCTAATCTTCATACCTTTACTGGAATAGACAAACCATATATAACTACTCCTTCAACCTGAAAAATTTTA
>NW_025918643.1:10000-12500 GCF_019202785.1 Penaeus chinensis
TGAAATCCTATTCTACAAACATGCCACTGTTACTCAACGACTCATGGCAACATTTTGAAAATCTTTAACAAACAATAAATTCTTGTGTGCCGCGTACCTCCTCGTGTGGGTCTCGCCGTATCAAAATAGGTGCCAAGTACGACTACACTGTTTGATTAAAGTCTTTTATTTCGAACGTACTACATATCTAAAATATATGTATTGTTACATTTTAAGCTAGTGTATGATTCAAGAGAGTGTTGTATGGTTTCGGTGATCCCGAGTGTCAAAACAGGCCTAAAAGATGAGGGGTTTTATTGTTACAAGTTGTTATGTAATGTTACCGTGTAAATCCTTCATCCGAATCCCACGTTAACAGCCTCGTGTCCCAAGATTACAGTCCACACCATAAATCCCGTGGGCGCCCTTCACGCCCATTTCATAACCTCTGTGGCGTCTCAGGCGGGAACCCAGGCGAAAAGTCCTTTTAAATGTTGCCACAGGGAGAGCCACAGGTGCACAGAAGGTTGAATGAAGCGGTCGCGACAGGAAGCATGCAGGCTAGTAGAATGTTCAACCGAAGCAGGTTGAAAGCGGGATCGCAGTTGGCCGGCCTGCAGCAGGTCCCGCCTCCGCCTACACTGTAGAACCAATCATGTCTACGGTTCTATTGGTGTTGTGCCGGGAACCTTTTACTACTAAAAAGTAACTTCGGACAGTGTTTGTTGGCTACTGGGAACGCGTGGGGGTGTTTATTACCATTAAGCTTTGTCTCCCCACGCCATTTCGCACGTGGTTGCTATGTCGGGCCTGACCAAGGAACAGTTGAGAAACGAACTAATTACCCACGGGATTGAACTCCCCTCCTCAAACGCGAGAAAAAGCGAATATGTGGAGCTTTATGAAAAACATGTCGCGCCAGTACAGCAATCTAAAGGGGATTTCTCATCTGACGAAGAAGATATCCCCAATTCCCTCCCGATAGTTGACAAGGTCAGTTCCTCGCCCTCTTACCCAAACCACCCTCCTGTGAACACCCACCTACTCCCAATCCCCCCCTTTAAACCCTGCAAATACGAGCCTCGAGATCCCACTCATCAAACAGTATAACCAACAGTAGAGAAAACTCTTTTGAAAAGAGCCCAGCAGAGGGTTCGCGCGGGAACACCTAGGTCTTCCCGCCCGAGGAACCCTTCAGTCCGGTCTGTGACACACGCCTGGACGGGCTGCTGCAGTGCACACCAAGTCGTTCCCCTTTCTTGCTTTTTATTCCAGTGTTCCTGCGAAAAACCAGCGGCAGATATGGTATGTTTGCGAGGCGTTCGGGGTGAAGGCTGTGAGGAAATGCGTTTGGGTTGGCAGTTACTTGCAGGATGCTTTTTTTCCAATCCCCGTTTTGCAGGAGTTTTCAAAGTTTGAATTGAGTGGAGGGCTTAGGGCCGTTGGTCGACTTCTTCCTTATGGCCACTCCTTAATCTTGTGTTTTTGCGAATTTCTTCGTTGATTTTGCCTAAAGGATGGCTCTGTCCCGACTGCAGTTGCAGTTCAAGTGGTTGGTTGTGTTTATTTAAGCTCTTTGTCCTTATAAGGGTGGGAAGTGGTGACAGGTGTCCAAATAATGCACAAAGCAACACAACTTGCAATTCACTTATTCGGTTTTTGTTGGGCTTTGACATTTAAATAACTTTAATAGTTTGAAATTGGTAATTATTGCACATGCTTTGATAGTGGTTTTGCATTAAGGAGGAGCAATGAAA
The DNA here is from genome assembly GCF_019202785.1 of Penaeus chinensis. NCBI lineage: Eukaryota > Metazoa > Arthropoda > Malacostraca > Decapoda > Penaeidae > Penaeus > Penaeus chinensis. The sequence goes on from NW_025918643.1 coordinate 11,737, forward strand.
TGCCATGTGTTTTTTGTTTTTTTTTGTGGTGGTTAGCCTAGGTTGATTTTGAGTCCTTGGATCTTTTACATCTGTTTAAGGAATCTTCTAGTAAACAGTAAATGACTAGCAATTATCTATATGACATTAGATCCAATACTTAGAAATTGTTATTTTTGCAGATTTGTTCAAGTAACTTTTGTGTATTTGTAGAACTAATGGTTCATATTAATGAGTGTGATGCACAGAGATTGAGTGAAAGGGACCTGCCATCTTATAGAGCATAAGAAAGAGTCGTAAACAAAATGGGTACAGCTGCTGCGGCTTCATATTTAACATGAAAAGACAAAAATATCCACTGCATATCACAGCTCGTAAACTAAGTCCACAATACAATCACACAGCCAGAGTTCTAAATGTTAAATTTTCTATAATTCATCCTCACTGGAACTCATCTGTATCCTCCACACTGAGGATATGTCTCAAATATTTTGTAGGTTAATGTTACCAAGAGCGACGCATGCACTGCCATCTTATAGAGGATAAAAAATAGAGCAAGAAACACAACAAGTTCAGCTGCAGAGGCCTCATATTTACCGAGAAAAGCATAAATATCCGTTACGTGTCACTGCTCACAGACTAAGTCATCAACAGTCCTTAATGTTTGTTTTCTATAAGTGCTAATAATTGGGTGGGGAGACTGGGGGACTTGTCAAGGGAATAAATAGAAGGTAGGAAAGGTTAGGTTTGGATTTTAGGTTCGCATGGTTTGAGACTTCGTATTT
>NW_025918643.1:17500-20000 GCF_019202785.1 Penaeus chinensis
AGAAAGGCAGAGGAAGGTTGTATCTCACAGTGCAGGAAGGCAAGGCAGAGATGATCCTAATGACAAAGGATACAAGGGGATTGTGATGACATCTAAGCAAAAAACTGACTGAAGTTATTATTATTCAGTGTCCAATGATACTGAACCCAGACTGATAAAAGATTTGGTGTAGAAGGTGAGGAGTGAAGTCAGCTTGTTGCCTTCATGAAAGGAGAAGTGCCAGAGAGAGAATTTATTTTTGAAGCAGGCTACAGGAGGATGGCTCCGTACATAGAGCCACCAGTTATGTGCCTGAAGTGCTGTTGATGGGGCTATAAGTCATGAACCTGTCAACAGGATGCTTGGTGTAGGTTGTGTGTGCAGACTCCAGAATCAAAATTGAAAAAGGGGAAAGGATTAAGCCTTCCTGCTGTAATTGCATAGGCCTGCACAGTGCAAGGCCTCTAGCACGCAGAGAGAGGCCACAAATAAGAATTAATTTATAAGGAATAAACAGAAAAAGAAAAAGGGTCGGTCACCAAGCAAGCACAGGTACATAGAGAGGTGACAGCTACAATCCCCAATGCTTAGCTGCAGGGCCCACAACACTGTCACCAAAGGTAGGTGACAGTGTTTACAGTTAATAAAGTAAACACAGTGGGCATAGCATATACATGCATGCCATGCCCATCAGCTTTGGGTTAAGTTAGCTATAGGAGAAAAACAAGTTAAATTTCAGAGGAAACCGTTTTCACTAAATGTATACAACACAGAGAGCTGGTATAAACACTATATGCCCATATATTTAGATAGGCTCAGCTGGGATCTGCTGAGCATGATAGAAAGATCCAAGACACAGAAAGAAAAAGGGTCATGGGGCAAGATAAACAGTTACTGCAGTGATAAGACACAAGGATGGCACACAGAAAGTGTGTCCAAAATGGCAAATGTGAAGGGGATAAAAATATACTCCTTGATATAGCAAAGATAAAGGGGGAAATTGGAAAATAGTAAGGAACTATTGAGGAATGTAAAAGCCTGAGAAATATGTTGTGTACGGTGTGATTATGTTTGCCTGGAAGGGGAATTATCAAGATGAAGATGGAAAATTATTATTTTATCACTACAGATATGCAAACCGTTGACTTAATGCTAGTCTTTTTGTATTTCAAGTATTTTTTATATTCTCATCTGTTATTATACCTAAATTTTGTATGCGAAATGGAGTAGAGATAAAAGTCGATCCAAATCATCATATGAATTTGGTTAGTAGATTGATCTTCAATAAAATAAACTTCTGAAATACTCCATAGAAACTTTTAAAAATGAAATGGCATAACAAGGAATAACCAAGGTAAAACACATCAGAAAGAAGGGAACTGATGGATTAGTTGACAAATCGGTGCAAATCCTCTTTGATAAAGAAAAGCTCTGAGAAGGTAATGGCAGCCTGGTATGTGATGGGTGTTTGGTCATGTTGGAAGATAATGCAGGTCAAACATAGATATCTGTGTAAAGTGTGAATATACCAGATCTGAAGCACCCTTAAGTTTGCCAATTGCAAGGAACTGCACTTGGCCTCAGACAAGTCTTGTGATTTTTACAAACTAGAGAAAGAGATTTTAACAAGCAAAGAAAAAACAAAGTCTTATGCTGAAGCAAGAAGGATAGTACCCCAGAATAACATTCATCCAAAAACTACACAAGGATAATGAAATCGACACTACTACAGAAAAAATGCTCAAATGTAGAAACTCACAAAGCACGGGGATCAGCCTCTCTTCTTCCAGGCCTCAGAAGGCAGACAGAATTCTCATGGCCAAGATCCTACCTCATCATCAACTGAGAAGTAAATACAGACATCACAACAAAGAATTTCTTTGGAAACGAGGCAGCCTCAAGAACAAAGAAAACACAGAATCAATACTTTAGAGAGACAACACCCGAAGGGTTGTGTAAAGGGGACACAGAATTGAACAAAGGACCCAGATTAATCCTTCAGGAGAAAAGAGAAAAGTATCCACCTCATGAGTCAGCACAAAATACCTGCCACTCAAGAGACTACAGTACTGCTTACCCAAAAGGCATCAGACATATCAAAGACAAAAACTGTACCAAAAGTAACTTTAGAAACAAAATTAGCTGTATCAACTGAAAGACTAACCATCCCTAACATCACAAAAAACCTAAATTCCACCAATCTCATACTTAGAGACCTTGCATCACATACCAAGAACTACAACATTACCACATGCACCTCTAAAACCTGGAACAAAAGCACTCAAGACCATGGATCAACACCAGGAAGCACAGGGAGAAGGTCAATATCCTGTCCCTCTGTAAAGAAAAATCAGAAACTGAATCAGAATCATTAATATGCCCAAAGCTGGAAAAGGCACAAAACAATACTCCTTAAACCCTCAAACTCAAACTACCCCTCCACAAATTTCAGCAAATCAACAGAAACTATCTGCCAAGCAATAGTCTACTTGTTACAATGCTATTGCCAGGGAATATTTTC
>NW_025918644.1:0-7013 GCF_019202785.1 Penaeus chinensis
TCATTATGGGGAGCTTTGATATTAGAAAAAACACATTTTTTTTTGCCTCCTCAAAAAAAAACCCATACCTCCCGTTTGTTGGGGAAGATTTTTTGGGATATATCTCAAAAGTTCTTTTTTTAACTTCCTTTCTAACGCCTCTCGACAAGCCCTGCCGCCGTCGTCTATTTATAGTATCCACGCACGGTAAATACGGGAAACATCTCTTCCCCCTTTTGTTTGAGGGAATCTTTTCCCAACCCCTTGGTCGGTTGGGGGAATAACACCGCCTAATAAACAACGGGTTCAAAAAAATCCTATCGGGGAATATCTCCATCTCATTTTAAAAATTTTTAAATCTAGAGGGGGAAAAATAGGAAAAGAAATTTTAGGGAAAGGGGTAAAATTTTATTTTTAGGGTTGAACAAAAATATCTAAAAGACGCAAGGGGATAGCCATAGCCAAACCAGGGGCCCTGAATAATGCCCGTTAAACCCCCCATCCCCCGTGGGGCCTTTGGGGCGGGGAGCCCCTGGGGGGCTTCTCTACATATAACAATTTTAAAAAAGGGACTTTTAAACCTGCACCCTCCAATCACGTACTCTCATTTACAGAGGGTTACTCGCCATTTTGTAACTTTTTCGAGAAAACACATTCCCGTTAATTACACAAATTTCTTGTTGACAACACCCCCTCTCTTTTAACACCCCGGGGTAATTCGCCCGCTAAAAGATCATTCACACATTTTCTAAAATTAACCAACACCAGGGATACCTTTTTATGGGGGGGGGGGTCCATTTTTTGGGTCCCTTGGGGGTGACGATACCGGGGGCTATTGGATAGGGCCCCCAACTATAAATTTTTACCCTAAACACCACCCCAAACTTCTGGACCCTCCTGCCCAAAAAAACGGGCTAACCCCGAAGATAAGCCCGTTCATGTTTTACAGCAAACCAAAAGGGGAAAAGGGGTTTCTTATCTAAATGGATAACCATCACCTCCACTGGGCCCCCTCGCCTAAAGATCCCCGGTCATAAAATTACCTCCATTTTTGTTTTCAGCCTGAATGGACCTTTTTCTTCCTACACATATAAAAATACATCCCAAAAAATGTAACCAAAACAGAACCCGGGTCCCCCCTGGGTTTGGGGATGCAAGTATCCTAACCTCTAAATATTCTCTTTAAAAACGAAAAACTTTAACCAATCTTAGAAAGTCTTTAAAAACCCTCCCTTTTAAGAACAACCACTTTTGAAATAAAACTGACCCCGATTCGGGTTACAGACAATCGTACCGTCCCGGGGACCCGTCCTTATGGCACGGGACAAAAGCCCTTCTTTTGGGGCCCCTCCCTTTTGACCGTTTTGGAATTAGCACGGGGGTCTTTGATCATATGTACCTTCCGCTCCCAACTTAAATCACTCCCGACAAATCAAAATCGAAATTTTTCCCAATTCACAAAAGTTTTTTTCAGAGGGTTAATTTTCCCACCTTCGCCTCCACAATCAATTCGTTCTTTAAAAACCGCCCCAAAGGGTCTGTCTACCATTGTACATTTTTTTTAAAAAATTTTCATCATCTTTCACTGGGCGTTTTCTTACAACAGTTTTCCTCAAAAGCTAAAACCAATTTTTCAAACAGATCAAATCACCAAAGGGCCCCACTACAATACTGTGGTTAATATTAATTTTTTTGTTCAATTCTCATTTTTTCTTCCTTTTTGGGAAAAATAACGTTTTTTTTCCCTTTTTAAATTTTCACATTTTCGTTTAGTCATATTTTTTAAAAATTATCACATTTTTAACCTCTTATGGGTTTTTTATTATTTAATATTATTAATAATTTCATTATTAATGTATCTTCCATCAAATTTATATTTGGATAAGAGATTCGCATTTTTCCTCCCCAAAAGGAACACATACACCTGGGGAAATGTTTTTTTTAAAAAACACACATTTCATTACTAATATTTTGGGCAATCGAGCAAAAACGTTGACAATACTCCCCTAAAAAACCCCGTTCGATCCTGTTTCCTTTTTCCCTTGAGTTAAAAGGAAAAAAAAGGAATCGTGGGGTTTGTATATCCCGAAATTCGAATCTCGAAAATTTTTTTTTGGGGGGGTTTTAAAACAATTCTTTAAAAATTTTTCTAACGTAAAAAAATAAAAATTTTTTGTTTTTTATAAAAAACTATTTTTCCCCCAAACAAAAAAATAAATTTTTAAATATCATCTAAAGAAAGGGGGAAAAAAGTTTTTTTTCATGGAAAAAAGGCTTAATGAGACAACCATAATCAAATAAATTTTTAGTTTTAATAAAAAAATTTATTCTCTAAACAATAATTAGAATATTTTAAATAACATCTATAAATTAAAAAAAAAATTTTTTATCTTTTACAGATTTTTTTATTAAAAAAAAATTTTTTTGGGGTTTAACCCTTATTATTTTAATTATCTTTCTGTTTAAACAATTTTTGGGAAAAGACTACAAAACCACCAAGTTATATTTAGTTTCTTTTGGGGGGGGTAAAATATTTACTATGACATTTTTCGATCTCTTAAAAATTTTATATCGAGGAATTTTTTTGACTTGAAAAAAAAATATAACGGGTTTAACATTAAATTTTTATAGATGGGGGGACAAAAAGAAAAGCTTAGGGGTTTCTTTTCCCTTCACAGTCAAATTAATTTTTTTAACCCCGACCGTGTCGTATTAAAAGACGATTTTTTGGGGGAAAAAATTCCCTCACTTTGAAAAATTTTATAGTAAAAATACTTTCTTAGTTCTGTTTTTTTTTTAAAATAACAAATTGGATAAGGGGTTTTATTTGCTTTTTTATTACAAATTTTTTTAATTTTGAATGTAGGTTTTTCGTTTTTTTTTATGTTTGTAATACTTTTCTCTATCACTTAGAATAAAAATTTTTTTCAAAATTTATGATAAATCCCTTCGGGAAAAAAAATAAAAAAACCCCTTTTTCATCCTGTAATTTGAAAAGATATAAACCTTGGGGCAAAATTAATCATCCAAGGGTTTTTTTTTCTTTGAATATATATTTACCTTTTTAATTTTTTCTTGTTTATATTTTTTTTAATAACCTTTAGGGGGCAACGAAAAAGAATGGAATTATTTTTGGCAACCAAATTTGAGATTTAGATTATTATTCATACATTTATCGTTCCTTCTAAAAAAAACAGAAATAATTATGGGGAAATTGTTTTTAATTTTTTTCTATTTTGGGGTTATATACAAAATTAAACCTGCTATAAAACCAATACAAATCACCAAATTCCCATTTTGAAAAAATATTATATTTATATAAAACACATTTTCATTTAAAAATATAACCATTTTTAAAAATTAATTTTGTTGTTTTTGCAACCACTAAATTTCAACACTTTTACATATACAGATTGGGGGTTTTTAGAATTACTTTGTCGGTTTTTTCAATACATTCACAACCTCAATAATTCAGGGGTCTTGTTTTTTTCCCTTTTCACCAACCGAAAACTTTAAATTCAAATGAAAAATAAAACATTTTCCCTTTTTTAATGGGTCTCGACACCAATTCCATAATTCATTTTAATTTATTTTTCCCAAACTCATTATTTTAAAATAAAATCCAAAAATTTCCCCGCCAGGGGATAATTACCTTTTTCCTTTTTTCCCATGCTAAATTTTTTCATCAAAAATTTTTTGATTTTTTATAATTTATTTTTTAAATTTTGAATATTTTTATTATTAGAACGATATCCACAAGGTGGACTGTTTTTAAGATTTTTGGGATATTTTTAAAACTTTGCTTAATTTTATATTCTTTATACGATTGTTAAATTTTAAATCTTTGTTTAAAATACTCCCGCATTTCATTAAAAAATTCTTTTTTAATTAAACATTAAAGACACATTTTTATTAATAATTATTATTTGTTTTTTACATTACAAAAAATTGTTTTTTTTTTAAATGCCCAATAATTTTTTACAAATTTATTTTATGTTTACTTTTTTATTTTTTAAAAAATTTATCTAATAGAAAAGAAACCCCATTTCTTTCCCAAAAATTCGTTTTCTCCGACATTTTTTCATAAATTTTTGATACCTAATCAAAACTTTTAAAAAAATTTGTTTTTGTTTTTTCGTACCTTCAAAAATTTTTCCCCAATTTTAAAATTTTTATTTTTTAAATTTTTTAAAAAAAATTTTTTTTTTTACCCCTTTTAAAAAATTAAATTATATATTTAATTTTTCTTTATCACTAAAGGGGACCTTTTCTTCTCCATATACTTCTAGTAAAAATTAAAAAATTTTTAATCATATTTAAAAAGCCTCTCCATCCAATTTTAATAGAAAACGAATCCAAAAGTCTTCACTATGACAATTGAAAATGTAAATTTAAGAGTAAAACCTTATTCATTCTAAATTCATAGTTTATCATTTTCATTTGACCCTTAGCCGTAGAAAAATTTTTGAATTCCGAATGATTTTTTTATTTTTTTTAATATTATTATAACCACGGCGTATTCGTTTTTAGTTTTCTTTTTAAAAAATAAAAAATATTTCAATCCTTTGTGTTTTTTAAATTTATAGAATTTTTTGATTATTTAAAAAATGGTTCAACCACTTTTAATTTTATAAATTTTCGACATATTTTTTTCCGGAAAGAATATTTTCTAATTTGTAAAAATTTTTTCATAGATTTAAATTAATTTTACAAAAAAACTTTTTTTATTCACATAACGTGATATTAACCTCCAATTTTAATTTTTCTTTATTTTAAATTATTTATTTTTTATGTAACAGGATTTTTTGGGAATTTTCAAACCATTCGTTGAGGGTACGGGGTTTTTTTTAAGGCTTTAAAAACCTTTTAATTTTTTCTAGAAAATATTATTTTCATATTAAATTTTTATACAAGGAAAATTTTTTTATCAAAAACATTACTAATTTTCTTTTTTATTAATTTTTAAAAGCTCATATTTATTTTTTTTTGTTGGGTTTTTTATCCCCTTTCCTTTCAGTGGCCCGCAACATTCGCGCAGGGGGTTGGGGCCCTGCCCAGGTGCCATGCCTGACCTTGAGCGCGTTTGGCGGTTTTTTAAACCTGGGGTTGACCCGGGACGGTGCCTCCTGAATCCGATCGTCCCCCGCCGGGTAAACCTCGGGTCAAAACTTCTCCCTCCTTTACGCATCGGGGGGTGACCGCTGAAAATTTTCCGCTAAAACCGAATTTTTGCCAGGAAAAGGGGCTCCCCGGGGTTCCAAAAACGATCCGACTTCCTGCCCTTGCCGAAAAAACCAACCACATTCCGGCTCGGGGCGGTACCCAAACGGTGGGGGACCGAACAGCGACGTTTTCCTGTCTCTGCTTTAAGATACCCGCACTTCGACCCCCACCTTCGCTGCGGCATTTCGCACCCCCGTTCTCCTCCCCCCCCTGAACACCGGCGAGCGGGGCGGACGGGGTTCGATACTGCTTTGGGCCGGGGCCCCGGCGCCCCATCCCTTCCACTCCGTGCTCGCAAAAATCGGGGGCCCACTCGCCGAGGGGGCACGTACTGGGCCACCTTTTTTTTTTTCCCCATCGCCCCCTTGGGGCCAATCGGAATAAAGGGTGTTCCCTTTTTGGTCATCGCAAAATGTTACCTCGCACACGCCCTTGGGGAAACCCCTTTGAAAACCCAATACTTATATCATGTGTTGAGCCCCGCCCCCTCCAGCGGGGCTACAACAGCTCGAAATCGCGACCGTCCGGGTGCTCATCGGTCCATGGGAAAACCGGGAATTTGCCGCCCGGGTCTCGATCCCCACGCTTTTTGCCACAGCCGTTTCGCCAGGGGGTCAGCCCCCCCGCATTCCCCTGACCGACCAAACCCTTTTTGCACCGCACGGAATCTTCCACCCTTCCCTCCCCCCTTCCCTTGCCCCCGGGGCCGGAGGGGGCGCAGAGCCGGCTTTCGGCCCACCCATGGTACCGTCGCTCCCCCTTCCGTGCTTTCTCGGGGAAATTTGTGCCGCCCCCTTTGCCGCAAAGGGTTAAAATTTCTCAACACCGGGGGGCCCACAGACGTTTCACTTCCCCCCTCGCGTTTTTTTTTCCGGGGTCCCCCCCCTCATTTTAGCACTCCCTTATGCCTCTTCAATTAAAATTTTGCTGCAAAAAAAAAAAAAAAAAAAATAAAAACAAATTATATAGATGGAAATTTTTACTTAAAAAAAAAATTAAAAAGGGTTGGTCTTTTTTACACCCAATTTGCGGGCAAGTAAAAATTTATTTTAACTTCCCCCTCAATGTACCTGTTCTAACCCACCCCCCAACTTTTGCAGTTTCATTTCAAGTTGCGGGGGGGTCATGCTCCCATCACCAAAAAATTTCTTACAATGTTTTTTTACCTTTAACAAATAAACAATAAACTTTCATAAAATTTTTTTTTTGGCTTTTAAATTTTTCCTTTTGTTTGTTTCTTTTTTATCTTTCGTTTATTTTCTCATCCCCCTCTAAAACATTACTATTCTAAACAAATTACTTTTTATTTTTAATAAAAATATAATTTTTTAAAAAAAGAACAATTTTACACTTAGTTTTAAAAGCAAACGTTTCTCAACAAAAGCCCCCCCAAGCTATAAATTTTCATATTTCAATTTAAAAACAGAAATTTTTATATAAAAATCCTTTCATTAAAAGATAAACGGGGATACCTCAATTTTACCTCATAAACGATTATATATATATATATATATATTTTTATATATAATTTTTCCAAAAAAAATATCCTTTTCATTCGTATAAGTTCATTTTTTCAATTTTATATAAAAACCCTCTATAGACAAAAATTTAAAAAGTAAATTATGTCCCAAAAATTTAAATTTATATAGATTCCTTTTTTATATACTATCTTATAAAAATTTTTAACTTAAAAAATTTTTTAAAAATTTTTTCCCTATTTCCCGCAAAAAATAATCAACTCTCTTTTTCCCCCTCCCCCTCCTCTCTCTCTCTAAAATTATAATATATAAATAAATAGTTTTTAAAAATAA
>NW_025918645.1:0-5000 GCF_019202785.1 Penaeus chinensis
TCCTCCTTCTGCCTCTCCCGCCCTTTCTTCCTCCCAACCTCCTTTCATACTCACAACAAGAAACAGTACAAATACAGTACAAACAGACACACAAAAGACCAAAATAAAAGTAGCTTAAAAGGAGAACAAAAACGGGGAGGTCAAAGGTCATATCCAGGGTCAAGATAGGGTCACAGAAGCCAAATAGGCACCGGAAGGGTTAATGACGTGGGTCGTTGGATGTGGCACGTGGCACGAATGGTGAGAGACGAGGTATGACACGTGGCACAGCCCGATGGAGACGAGATATGGCACGTGACGCAGTGCGAGGGAGACTTGGTATGACACGTGGCACAGTGCGTGGGAGGCGAGGTATGACACGTTTCGTAATGTGAGGGAGGATAGGCATGACACGTGCCACAGTGCGAGGGAGACGAGATATGACACGTGACAAAGTGCGAGGGAGACGAGATATGGCACGTGATACAGCGCGAGGGAGACGAGATATGACACGTGACACAGTCCGAGGGAGGTGAGGAATGACACGTGACACAGTCCGATGGAGGTGAGGTTTGACACGCGACGTAATGTATGGGAGGCGAAAAATGACACATGACACAGTGCGAGGAAGGAAAACGAGAAAAGGCACGAGACAGTGTGAGGGAGGCAGGATATGACACGTCAGAGGGAGGCAAAGTATGACACGTGACTGACAATGAAGGAAAAGGGTATTGCACATGACACAATTTGAAGGGGGGGATGATGCAACAGTGTCGGGGTGGGGGGGTGGGGTGACATTACAATGTGAAAAGGAGATGAGGAAGTTGTTTGACACAAATAATGATAATAATGATAATATTAATAATAACAATAATAATAATAATAACAACAATAATAATAATAATAATAAATATAATAATAATAATAATAATAATAATAATAATAATAATAATAATAATAATAATAATAATAATAATAATAATAATAATAATAATAATAGAATAATAATGATAATAACAATAAGAATTATAATTTAATAATAATAACGTAGATAATAAGATAATAATAATGATGATGACGATGATAAGTAATAATGTTACAATCCTTAGTGTCATCAGTATCAATAATTATACTAATGACATTGAAAATATGAATTCTCTTTTATTATCTAAAAAGAAATGTCCAAATATATATATATATATATATATATATATATATATATATATATATATATATATATATGTATATATACATCTATATATATCTATATCTATCTATCTATCTATCTATCTATCTATATATATCTATTTATCTATCTATCTATCTATCTATCTATCTATCTATGTATCTATCTATCTATCTATCTATCTATCTATCTATTTACCTATCTATCTATCTATCTATCTATCTATCTATATATATATATATAAGTGGAAGGGGAAGACGAAAAAGAGAAGATGAAAAAATAAGGAAGAAAACAGAAAACAGAGAGAGAAAAAAAGAAAATAGCAAGATAAACGAAAACAATAAAAGGGAAGGAGGAGAAAGCAAAGAACAAGGAGAGAAGAAGACAGAAGGAAAACACAAAGGCAGGAAGAGGGGAAAGAGGGAAAAATGGGAAGATGGGAGAGAGGAGACGAGGGAAGAAGGAAAAAAGTGATGAGAGGGAAGTGCAGATAAGTAGAGGGTAAGAAGGGTAGAAGGAAGAGAGGAAAGAGGAAGAGGGGAAGAGGGTAGAAAGAAGAAAGAAAAGAGGAAGAGAATAGAAGGAAGAGGGTAGAAGGAAGAGAGGAAAGAGGAAGAGAGTAGAAGAAAGAGGGGAAGAGGGGAGTGGGGAAGATAATAGAAGGAAGAGGGGAAGGAGGAAGAGGAGGAGAGAGTAGAGGGAAGAGGGGAAGAGAGTAAACGGATGAGGGTAGAAGAGGGGAAAGAGGAAGAGGGTAGAAGAAAGAGGGGAGGAGGGGAGAGGGGGAGAGGAGGAGAGGGGAGAGGGGGAAAATGGAGAGGGGGAGAGGGGAGAGGGGAGGGGGGGAAGCCACTCCCCTGGGTCCCCTTCGAAAGTTCGGGTCAGACGTTCAGGAATTTTGTCACTTGGATATTGCGGGGAGAGGGGGCAGGTGGGGGCGGGGGGGGGCGGGGGGGAGGAAGATGGGGGGGTGGGGGGCAAAGCGAGAAAAATGGCAGCTTCTTTTCTCTTCCTGAATCTCCTCTTGCTCTTTCTTCCTTCCCCTTTCTTTCTTTTCTTTCATTTTCTTTTTCCTCTTTCTTTCCTTCCTTTCTCTTTCTTTTCTCTCTCTTTCTCTCTCTCTCTCTCTCTCTATCTATCTATCTCCATCTATCTATCTATTTATCTATCTACCTATCTATCTATCTAGTTCTCTATCTATCTATTTATCTATCTTCTATCTACCTATCTCCCTCTCTCTCTTATCCTTCTTTGTATATTTATCATAGTTTTATCATTGCTTTTATTTCCTCTTTTGTCCTTTATTGCTTCCATTTTTTTTCCGTTATCGCTTCCGTACGAAATTGCCTGTCACTGCGTGTGTATATTTCTCTGTATCTACCTTCCTTCACACACACTAACATACACGCACGCACACATAAACACGTACATGCATACATATGCAAGTATAAACTAACACACACACACACACACACACACACACAAGTACACACACACACACACACACACAAGCACACACACACATACACACACACACACACACACACACACACACACACACACACACACACACACAATCAAACAAACAAGCAAACAAAAACATACCCTTTACATCTCTTCTTTAAACATCCTCCTCCCTCCCCACACATCCCCCCCCCCACCCCTCCACTTTGAATATCTTTAAACACATACTGACCACTTCAGACATATATAACATATTTTATATATGTCTGAAGACATTTTAAAAACACTGAAGACATTTTGAAAACGCTGAAGACATTTTGAAAACGCTGAACACTTTTTGAAAACGCTGAACACATTTTTAAAATACTGAACACAATTTGCATACCTATGAACATAATGCAAACACTCAAACCACATTTCAAACAAAGTTTGGACGCATTGAAAACACTTCAGTTATCTCTGAATACACTTTAAGTGTCTTTGGACGTAATTTGAACACATTGAACACACTTAAAATATGAAGGCATTGAACACATTCTACATATTTCTGAATACCTTCTGAACACAATGAGCATATTTTACACACCTCTGAACACCTTTTGAACACATTGAGCATATTTTACATAATTCTGAACACCTTTTGAAAACATTGAGCATATTTTACACACCTCTGAACACCTTTTGAACACCGTCCCCAGCAGAGGCGATTGAGGACAATTTGCCAGTGTTGTTTTTGCAGCCTTTGAGTGGTGAAAGAAGTAGACAACTCCATTTTACTTCAGAAGGACATGAGTAATTTGCTTTGTCTGGCCTTTCTGTGTTTGTCTGTCTATCTGCACGGCCTTTCTGTGTTTGTCTGTCTATCTGCATGGCCTTTCTGTGTTTGTCTGTCTATCTGCACGGCCTTTCTGTGTTTGTCTGTCTATCTGCGTGGCCTTTCTGTGTTTGTCTGTCTATCTGCGTGGCCTTTCTGTGTTTGTCTGTCTATCTGTGTGGCCTTTCTGTGTTTGTCTGTCTATCTGCGTGGCCTTTCTGTGTTTGTCTGTCTATCTGCGTGGCCTTTCTGTGTTTGTCTGTCTATCTGCGTGGCCTTTCTGTGTTTGTCTGTCTATCTGTGTGGCCTTTCTGTGTTTGTCTGTCTATCTGCGTGGCCTTTCTGTGTTTGTCTGTCTATCTGCGTGGCCTTTCTGTGTTTGTCTGTCTATCTGCGTGGCCTTTCTGTGTTTGTCTGTCTATCTGCGTGGCCTTTCTGTGTTTGTCTGTCTATCTGCGTGGCCTTTCTGTGTTTGTCTGTCTATTTGTGTGGCCTTTCTGTGTTTGTCTGTCAATCTGTCTGGCTTGTCTGTCTGTCTTTTTCTATGTCTGCTTGTCTGTTTCTTTGTTTGTTTGTCTGTCTCTCTGTCCGTTTGTATATCTGTTTTCAGTTTTTTTTTTGTCTGTTTGTCTGTATGCCTGTACGTCTGTCTGTCTTGCTGTCTGTTTAGCTGACTGCCTTTCTCTCCTCTCTGTCTGCTTATCTATCTGTCTGCACGTTCGTCTATTTATCTGTCTGTCTTTCTCCTTCATTTTCGTAGATTCCTTTCTCTCTTTTTCTTGTTTTCTCTTCCTATTTTCTTTCTCTCTTTGCTCTTTCTCTGTTCTTTCTCTCTTGTTTCCTCTTTCCTTTTTTCTCTCTCTCTTGTTTTCTCTTTCTCTTTTTCTCTCTCTCTCTTGTTTCCTCTTTTCTTTCTCTCTTGTTTTCGCTTTCTCTTTTTCTTTCTCTCTTGTTTTCTCTTGCTCTTTCTCTATTGTTTTATCTTTCTCTTTTTCTCTCTCTCTTGTTTTCTCTTTATCTTTTCTTTCTCTTTTTTTTTATTTTTTTTTTATTTTTTTTTATTACTTTTCTATTTATGATTCGCCCACTCACCTTATCTCTGGAGGGGGGGAGGGGGTACGAATGCAAACTAATTTTGAAACAAAATCGAACTGAAATTAGAATGTAAGAGAGCAAAAAAGAATAGATAGATAGATAGATAGATAGATAGATAGATGGATAGATAGATAGATTGATAGATAGATAGATAGATAGATAGATTGATAGATAGATGGATAGATAGATTGATAGATAGATAGAGAAATAGATAGATAGATAGATAGATAGATTGATTGATAGATATATAGATAGATAGATTGATAGATAGATAGATAGATAGATAGATAGATAGATAGATAGATAGATAGATAGATAGATAGATAGATAGATTTAAAAAAAAAACATAAAAAAGAGAAATGAAAAAAAAGAAAACGAGAAAAAAATAAAAATAAATAAAAAAAGACGTAAACCAGCAAAACAAATACATAAAAATAATAATAATAATCAAACAAAATATAC
>NW_025918646.1:0-9392 GCF_019202785.1 Penaeus chinensis
TTTTATTTATATATTCGTTATCTTTATGTAGTTTTTATTATTACTGTTCTTTAATAGTTATCTATTACTTTTAATTTATGTATTATGCTTTTGCAAGTACTTGTCCATTTTATATGTATTTCCAGTTATTCATATTAGTGTTTACCATCATTTGCATATCAATTGTTATTATTATGCATTCATAAATAACCCGCATATCTCATATTGTAACTTGTAAATGTCACGAAAACCTTCCATTGCATTTCATTATTTGCATTTATTACCTACGGACGAAATTATATTTTAGGGAATATAAAAGACGCTCTGTAAACTAGGTGTTGCTAGGGTAGGCATAACACGCATAACAGAAATCGGTTGAGATAAAAGCTGATAAGACCTCCTCTTTCCCCTTATTTGATAAACACTATATATTACCTTTGCCTTCACAAGCCCCTTATCGTAGATGTCAATTTTGGTTATCTTATCAAGCTCAGGGTAAATCTCTCCCTACCTACGTCCTTTTCCTCGTACTGGGACTGCCACCTCCACCTCTCCTTCTTCTTGTTCTTGTTCTTCTTGTTCTTCTTCTTCTTCTTCTTCTTCTTCTTCTTCTTCGTTGTCGTCGTCGTCTTCCCCTTCTTCTTTTTCTCCTTCAGTTCATCTTTTTCTTTTTCATTCTCCTTCTACTTCTACATCTTATTCTACTTCTCCAACCTATTCTCCTTCTCCCTTCATCTCTTTCTCCTCTTTCTCATTCTCCCTTTCATCTCTTTCTCCTCTTTCTCATTCTCCCTTCCCTTCTTCTTCTTCTTCTTCTTCTTCTCTTCGTTTCGTCGTCGTCTTCCCCTTCTCTTTTCTCCTCGTTCATCTTTTTCTTTTCATTCTCCTTCTACTTCTACTTCTTATTCTACTTCTCCACCTATTCTCCTTCTCCCTTTTCATCTCTTTCTCCTCTTTCTCATTCTCCCTTCCCTTCTTCTTTTACTTCTATTTTGTCTTCCCTTTCTTCTTTTCCCCTTCCCCTTCCCCTTCCCCTCCTCCTCTCCTTCTCCTCCTCCTCCTCCTCCTCCTCCTCCTCCTCCTCCTCCTCCTCCTCCTCCTCCTCCTCCTCCTCCTCCTCCTCCTCCTCCTCTTCCTCCTCTTCCTCCTCCTCCTCCTCCTCCTCCTCCTCCTCCTCCTCCTCCTCCTCTTCCTCTTCCTCTTCCTCTTCCTCTTCCTCCTCTTCCTCCTCCTCCTCCTCCTCCTCCTCCTCCTCCTCCTCCTCCTCCTCCTCCTCCTCCTCCTCTTCCTCTTCCTCTTCCTCTTCCTCTTCCTCTTCCTCTTCCTCCTCCTCCTCCTCCTCCTCCTCCTCCTCCTCTTCCTCCCCCCCTCCTCCCCCTCCTTCCCCTCCTCCTCCTCTTCCTCCCCCTCCCCCCCTCCTCCCCCTCCTCCTCCTTCTCAAGGATTATTGTATTTACTGTAGATTTGAATAAGTTATGAGATATATCAGAGCTTTTGGGATTTAATCACAGACTTATTCATATTATTATTCGTATTAATAATTATGGTTAATACTGTTGCTGTAACTATTAATATAATCATAATCATTTTCATTATGATTATGACTATCGTTAATGCTATCAGTATCTTTATCATTATTATTATTTTTTATCGTTAGCAATCTCAGTATTGTTCTCCGTGTTATTCCTGTTTTTATTATTATTGATAATTCTATTATTATGATTTTTATTATTATTATCATTATTATTTTTTCATTATTATTATTATTATTATTATTATTATTATTATTATTATTATTATTATTATTATCATTATTACTATTACTACTACTATTACTATTATTATTATTATTATTATTAATATTATTGTTGTTGTTGTTGTTATTATTATTATTATTATTAGTATTATTATTATTATTAATATTATTATTATTATTATTATTATTATTATTATTATTATTAATGATATTACCATCATCATTATCATTATCATCATAATTATCATTGTTTTATTATTGTTATTGTTGTTGATGTTATTGTTATTGTTATGATTATTATTGTTGTTGTTGTTATGATTATTATTGTTGTTGTTGTTATGATACCATTATTGTTTTTATTACCTTTTTCCCATTATTTATCTGTTTATTTTATTGATCTTTGTTATTATTAAAGTAATTTTGTCTGTATTTGCAATTCATTTATGTTTATTATTATTTTCTGTACTGTCGTCATTAAAATTATCCGATCACTTCTGTCCTCTGTTATCTTAATTCACCAATTCATTCTTGTTTTTTTTTCTTCTTCTTCTTTTATAGAATTTTATTGAGTGTATGTTCACCGTCTATTAATAATTGTCATTTTTTTCAGGTATTGATATGTATTCGTATAGACAGTAGTATTCTTACACTCGTTGCAAAGGTACACATGATTATTTTCTTAATAGATTGAAAACTTACAATGTTCCTTGTAAGTTCAAAGGACGAAATATCATAGTCTTTATAAAATAAAAAAAACTTTTATATTTTTCATAAAAAAGATAATGATTATAATGAAAGTATTATCTTCTGTGTGAAATTAAAAACCCTGCTTTCCTTATAAAATGGGAAATTATTATATTAATTATGTAGTTAAAAAAACAACATTATTATACATTATTCGTTTAATGAGAAATATTGTTATATTCTTTATAAAAGGGGGAAAAAATATTCCATATTATATTTGATATGGAAAAATCACATCCTTTCCAGGATGAAAAATTATTTTCACACATTTTCCAAAACAAAAAAAAACATCATATTCTTTACAAAACGAAGAAAAGGCCTATCTATTCCTTGAATTGTATCGTTCATTTCCCTATTATCAACGTCTAACCCTATTTCTTATCGCTTTCAGGTAGGACACGTGGGAGTTGAGGTTCCTGCAACATCGTGAGTGCATTTGCATGCGGCGGATTCGTAAATACAGTGATGCTTGTAATCATGGCATTGTTGATGCATACTTTTAGCATTATTGCAATGATATTATGTGGAGTGTTGTGTTTTAATGATGGGATGGGAGCGGCAGCGCTGTTGCAATTAGGTACGAACGAAAAAAAGGTGTTTTTGTTATTGTTTGAGTGTTTTTCTTGTTCTGTTTTTGTGTTTGTTAATGTAGTATTTGTCGTTGTTATTATCGTTTGTTGTTGTTGTTGTTTTTGTTCGTTTTGTTTTATTGTTCATATTGCTGTTGTTTTATGTTCACAGGTACGAATTCAGGTTTTTTGTTGTTGTTGTCAATGTTATTGTTGTTGTTGTTGATGTCTTTGTTGTTGCTCTTGGTATTATTGCTATTTTTGTTCCCGTTGCTGCTGCTGTTGATGACATTGCCGTTGTTATTGGTGTTGTTGTCACTGTTCCTGATTCTGCTGTTGTTCTCGACGTCACTGTTGCTGACTCCACTGTTGCCATTCTGTCAGAGACGCTGCTGACGGCATCGTTTTTATTCTAGCTGTCGTTAGGGTCGAATCACAGGACTTCGGCGAGCCATAATTACCTCGCTAAAGCATCGGCGGGACGGTGAGTTGCATACATATCCGCCGCTCATTTGAAATGCAAATTGCACGTATCTTAGACCGAGTCATAAAAATGGCGGGGAATATCTGGAATTTAAGGTTTGAGTGATGGCCAATTTATGATGTTTGATTTATTGTTTTTTTTTTAAACGAGTTTATGCAATTTTCCCTCTCGTAGCAATGTGATTAATGTTTTTGATTGCAAGGATAATATCGGCGTTAATGACGTTAATGATATGTAACAACTGTAGCAGAAATAGCATAATAGCAACTTCCGCTTGTTCAGCGGTATCGGAAATGGCAAAAGCAGCACTAAAATGATGTCAATACAAGGCATTTTTTTCGTTTTCTTTTTCCTTTAATTCTGGAGATTGGAAATGCGCTGCTCCGCTATTTACCTCCCGCATGTTCGCTCTAACCTCACTTTATTCACGACAACCTCAGCATACCACAAGAAATTTAGCTTCGTCACAACATTCCCATTATAACCTCGATTCAACAGAGACCGTCGCATAATCGCTGCAATATCTTTTCTCACCACAAAGCACTGTACTCACCACAACTCTAATACACTCGCTATCCCCCCTCCCCCTTCCCTTCCCCCTCCCCCTCCCCCTTCCCCCCACTTTACCCATGTCATTCCACCCTTGTGTCCCCCCCACTCGCCCCCTTCCCTTTCCCCCCGTCCTCCCCCCCTTAGTCATCCTGCTCCCTGCCATCTCCCCTTCTCCCCCTCCTTCACCCTCCCTGGCCCTCCCCCGTCCCTCTCCCCTCCCGTTCTCACCCACTCCAACTCCCCCTCCCCCCTCCCCTACTCCTCCCCCAACTTTCGCCTCTTCGCCCGCTCTATTCCCCATGCCAGCCTCCTCTTTCCCGCCTCATTTTCCCCTTCCTCCCCCTCCCCCTCTCCTTCTCACCCTCTCTAACTCATCCTTTCCCTATTTCCCTTCCCACTCTTCGTGCCTCCCCCTCCCACACCCCCTCTCTCCGTCCATTCCCCCTCTCTTCCTCCTGTCCAGACAACAACTCATCTCTTTTTCCCTTCCTTCTCCTTCCCCCTCCTCTCTCCCTTCTCCCTCCAGTCCCCTACTCCTCCCCTCTCCCTCCTCTCTCTCTCTCTCCCATCTCCATCTATTCCCCTCCCTCACCTCTCTCCCTTCTCCCTCCAGTCCCCTCCCCCTCCCTTTTCCCTCCTCCTCCTCCTCCTCCTCTCTCTCCTCTCCATCTATTCCCCTCCCCCACCTCTCTCCCTTCTCCCTCCAATCCCACCCCCTCCCCCCTTCCCTCCCCCTTCTCCTCCTCTCTCCCATCTCCATCTATTCCCCTCGCCCTCCCCTCTCCCTCCTCCTCCTCCTCCTCCTCCTCCCCCTCCTCCTCCTCCTCTCTTCCATCTCCATCTATTCCCCTCCCCCACCTCTCTCCCTTCTCCCTCCAATCCCCCCCCTTACCTCCCCCTCCTCCCTCTCCTCCGTCGCCGCCCCTCGACTTCTCGGAATCGTGGTAAGTCTTTGGAGATGATTTGTTATTGTAATTTCTTGGGGGGGGGGGGGGAAATACGAAATGGTGAAGGGGAAGGGAGAGGGAAGGAGGATATGGGGGAGGGGGAAGGGAGAAGGATATAGGGGAGGGGGAAGGAAGGAGGATATGGGGGAGGGGGAAGGGAGAAGGATATAGGGGAGGGGGAAGGAAGGAGGATATGGGGGAGGGGGAAGGGAGAAGGATATAGGGGAGGGGGAAGGAAGGAGGATATGGGGGAGGGGGAAGGGAGAAGGATATAGGGGAGGGGGAAGGAAGGAGGATATGGGGGAGGGGGAAGGGAGAAGGATATAGGGGAGGGGGAAGGAAGGAGGATATGGGGGAGGGGGAAGGGAGAAGGATATAAGGGAGGGGGAAGGAAGGAGGATATGGGGGGAGGGGGAAGGGAGAAGGATATAGGGGAGGGGGAAGGGAGAAGGATATGGGGGAGGGGGAAGGGAGAAGGATATAGGGGAGGGGGAAGGAAGGAGGACAAAGGGGAGGGGGAAGGGAGGAGGATATAGGGGAGGGGGAAGGGAGGAGGATATGGGGGAGGGGGAAGGAAGGAGGACAAGGGGGAGGGGTAAGGGAGGAGGATATAGGGGTAGGGGGGAAAGTGAAGGGGGGAAGGCGGAAAAGGAAGAGGCGTTTCATTTTATTGAGAAAGGAAGGTTACGATGGGAGAGGCGGGGGGGGGGGGGGGTTAGAAAGATAGGATGAGTTGGGGGAGTATTAGAGGGGGGTGGAAGGGGGGTGTTGAGGATGGGGGACGGGGGACTACTGGGGAAAGGATGGTGTGCTAGGGAAACACGGGACACTCGACCGCCCTTGAGTTGCGAAGGAGCGCCGTTTAGGAGCTTCGTCTCTCTCTCTTCTCTCTCTCTCTCTCTCTCTCTCTCTCTCTCTCTCTCTCTCTCTCTCTCTCTCTCTCTCTCTCTCTCTCTCTCTCTCTCTCTCTCTCTCTCTCTCTCTTCTCTCTCTCTCTCTCTCTCTCTCTCTCTCTCTCTCTCTCTCTCTCTCTCTCTCTCTCTCTCTCTCTCTCTCTCTTCTCTCTCTCTCTCTCTCACTGTCTTTCTCTCTCTCTCTTTCTCTATCTATCTATCTGTCTGTCTATCTATCTATGTATCTCTCTCTCTCTATCTATCTATCTCTCTCTTTCTCTTTCTCTTTCTTTCTTTCTTTCTTTCGTTTTCTATTTCATTTTTCCCTTGAGTTTTCTCTTTCACTCTATTTTTTGTTTGTTTTGTTATTTATTTCTTGGATTTTCCTTTTTTTCTAATCTTCTCGTAGTCGTTTTTATTTTATTTATTCTCTGTTTCATATTTTTTTCCTTGTTTTTTCCTCTTTCGATATCTCTTATCTCAATAAAAAATACGTTTATCCCATTTCCTTTGCCCGTTTATTCATCCCTCTCCTGCTTTAACAAATTTTCTTCTCGTTTTCAAAATTTCCTTTCCTCTTTCCTCATCTCAATTTTTTAACACCATCGAGGAAGTTGAATATTTACGACATGATCGATTTTTCTTTTCGGACGTGAGATTGCAAAGCGGCCTTGATTAGCCAGGTGCGGTTTCATTACATCCTCCGGTTCTTGTAAACGGATTCGTGCGGATTCTTGCGGATTCATGCGGATTCAAGTATCGCGTCTGGCTCCCACTCGCGGCGTTCGTGACGTGAAGGCGGTCGAACTTAATGGTTGCAAGGCCGTTGCACCGTGAAATGGAAGAGAGGGGGAGGGAGGGAGGAGGGGACGGAGAAGGGAGGGAGAGCGTGAGAGGGAGGGGGAGAAGGAAGGAGGGAGAGAGAGAGAGGAAAGGAGGGGAGAAGGAAGGAGGGAGAGAGAGAGAGGAAAGGAGAGGGAGAGGAAGTTTAGAAGGAATAAGGAAGGGTGGGAAGTAAAGAAGGGGGAGAAGAGAGAGAAGCAGGAGGAAGGGACGGAGGGATGAAGACAGTAGGAGAAAGAGAGGAAGGAGGAAGGGACCGAGAAAGAAGGTAGGATGAGAAGGAGAGAAAAAGGAAGGGAGGGAAGGGACAGAAAGAGTGACAAAGGGATGATAGCAATAAAAAATAGGAAATCTGAAGCAGACAGACAAAAACAAACTAACCAAACAGACAACCCAAGTAAAAAGAGAAGAAAGAGAGAGAGAGAGAGAGAGGGCGAGAGTGAGAGAAAGAGATAGAGATAGAGATAGAGATAGAGATAGTGAGAGAGATTGTGAGAGAGAGCGAGAGAGAGAGAGAGAGAGAGAGAGAGAGAGAGAGAGAGAGAGAGAGAGAGAGAGAGAGAGAGAGAGAGAGAGAGAGAGAGAGAGGAAACGACAGAGAAAAACGAAACAAGAAAATCACGAGGAAGACTTGGCTGACGTCACAGCAGCGCACTCAACAGGTGGTTTGTTCCGTCGTCGGAGGCATGACGGGGGTGGGGGTGGGGACAGGGGGGGAGGGTTAAGAAGGGTGTGAAGGAGAGAGGAAGGAAGGAAAAGGGGAGAGAAGCGTCACAGTAGCGCACTTTGTCGGAAGGACTGGAGTCTCTCTCATTCCCTTACCCCCCTCCCCGTCCCCCAACCGCCCTCCTCCCCTCTCATCCTCCATCTATCTTCCTCCGCCACCCCCTCCACCCTCCCCCTCCACATTCCTCCCACCTCCTTCCCCTCCACCCTCCTCCGCTCTCCTCCACCCTCCTCCCACCTCCCTCCCCCTCCCACCTCTCTCCTCCGTCTCTCCTCCACCCTCCTCCGCTTTCCTCCACTCTCCTTCCACCTCCCTCCCCCTCCCACCTCTCTCCTCCCTCTCTCCTCCGTCTCTCCTCCCCCACCCTCCCCCGCCCACCCCATGAGGTATTATGGGCGTCACGTAAGGCTGTCATGTTCCTGTAGATGGCCGCCATTGATCAGTGACTCGGGAGAAGGACACAGATCTTTATTTTCGTCCGGGAATAAACAACCCTTCGAGATGCGAAAGGAAGAAGAAGACGAGGGAAATAAACGGGGGGAGAGGGGCAAGAGGGAAGAGGAAAGGGTGTGTTCGGGGAGAGGGGCCGTTTTGCATCCCTGTGGCGCTCCTTCGTGTGTGTGTTTGGGTTTATACTTTTTCCTTCTTTTTCTTCTTTTTCTTTTTTTTTATCGAGTCATATCTTATTTTTAGCTTTACTACATTATGTCTTTAATCATTTGTTTACTTTAGTCGTTCTTTTTTCGTCTTTTTTATGGTCCTAATGAAGCCGCTCGCTGGAGCAGAACGGCGGCCGGAGGAGCATCCCCGGCCAGCGAGCAGCCGGCAGCGCTGGCAAATAAGTCAGATTTGACCTGTCTTTATCTCCGTTATCATGATCGTGTCTAAATCGCCTCTGAAAGTCCCCGCGAGCCATGATTAGGTTTCTGAGGCGAGGTCGACGCCCAGCGATCAGTGGCTGCCGCCTGTAAATATAACTAGAATTCAAGGCTATCATTTGGGGCTAATGACAAGGTAATTATCACCTATAGCTGTTATTTCAAATATCATCGGGCGAGTGGCAGAGCTACTGTACGTGCTTTAATCACCGGGCCTCGTAATTGGCCGGCGGGAGCGACTGAGGCGTCGCGCGCAGCCATCGGCGATGCCCGCTGTTCTCCTGGGTTTTGCGGACGCGATGAAGTGTCATTGCGTCTGTGCTTTCTGCCGCCATTTTCCCCTTTCGCCAGCGTCGCCAATGCCAGCCAGGCCACTTTTCCGCACTGGCATCCAGCATCCGGCGCAGGCACAGCGACTGGCGGCCGCGGCGGGACCGGCCGCACATGCAGCCTGGCGCTGGGATGCCATTGGCTGCGGCGAGTTTTTGCGGCAGCCTCCGCGCGCCGCAATTGGCTCCCGCTTGCACTTGGAGGAGCGCGCGAGAGGATATCATTAGCTGCTGGAAGAGCCAATCTTATCGCGCTGGACGGACGGCCACTTCGGAGGATGACTTATGGGCGCCAATTTGAGGGCCGGCGACGGGCGGGAGCGGCGCTCGCCCGCGCTCCCTCCGCCGCCGTCGCCGCGGCCGCTCCTCCGCGCGGCGGAAGCGCCCACACGTGATGGAGGCGAAACAATCACAGGTATTACGGTGCCGGAGCGCGGGAGCGGCCAGGCGGCGGCGGTAGAGTGGCGACTTCCTGTATCCATCAGCGGCGCAAAACCCGAATCCCCGGCGCTTACGGGACCGTTTTTATCCCTCGTTCGTGAGTGCATCGGCCCGCCCGCGAAGGTTGAGTGACCTCGGGCGAACAGGAGGCTGCGGCCGGGGGCGGGCAGGCGGGGCGGGTGGGGGCGGGCGAGCACTGGTGGGCGGGCCTCGGGCGGGCCAGGGAGGGGGCGTCTTGAGGGTACCTTCC